>NC_044975.1:629388-833997 GCF_004355905.1 Pyricularia grisea
CCCCCCCCAAGTACGCCACGTCGTCGGTGAACTTGATGGTCCCGGTGGTGGCGAAGTCGATGTGCCTGAGAAAGGTCAGGTCCAGCGCCTTGGTCACGGTGATCTTGACCTCGAGGACGACGGCGCCGCCGTTGCTGCGCTTTTGCATCGCCTCCCGGATGGCCTGCGAGTCGTCCATGTCCATCTATCCTGAGCCCGTCACGCGGCAGATCCTGCTTAGGTCCCGACACGGGGAGTCGGGGAAGGGCTTTCCCGTGTTGCAAGGTCCGACATTGATGAGGGAGCACTTTGAAGCAGGGTCTCGAGGTTCATGTGGGGGGATTTTCCCGCGCGGAAATCCCGAGGGCAAGGATCAGCATCATCAGCTCAAGATTGCTAAGGTTGGAGCTGGTCATTTTTTTGCTTGCTCGAATTGACTGGAGAAACTCGACCAGTAGCCATCGGGGCGGGAGGAAGGTGTCGACACTGGCCGCGGTAACAGCGACAGTTGAAGCAGGTTTTCTACTGGATGTTACTCGCAGCTAAGAAGGAGAAGTAGAAATCATCGCATTCGGCACCTCCTCGTCAGTGTTTTCATATCACCTCAAGTTCTTGATTGAGGCAGGTTGGTAGCGTCAATATCTGTTGTTTGCGGAACAGGACCGGGCCGTTGATGAGATGGTCAAGGGCCCCAGGCAAGTTGAGAGCTAAGATCTGTCGCAATGCCGAACTACCACTATGAATTTGCCATTTGGTATTGCTGATGCATCTATAGAATCTCGTTTTAAGCTGTGCTGACTGTGAAGGATGTCTGGGAGTGAATGCACGAGAGTTGGCAAGGTGTGCAGACAGATGGTGAGATGGGCAGGAACAGTTGCCTGATTCGCAGCAAGTTTGTTCAGATGGGGGATCACGTTGTTTTTTTGGGAGGAACTCATAGCATTGAGTTGTTATTCCTGTGGTAACTCTTTCCTTCCAAAGCTTAAGATCTGGAGAACGGCTGTTTGCCTGCACAAGCTTCTGCGGCGAACAGATTTAACCAGACGAGAGAAAAAGCAGCAGAAGCAAATGACGTGACGTAAAATCCGACATACGGTTTTGATATGCTGTCTAGCCGGATCGGTGGATGCGGTTGAAGCGGGGAACCCTGCTCGTTGTTCGGGTGCGCTATTGATTACATGTCTTGCATGGGAATGTTTTTTTCTTGCCCCAGGATCTCGTCCATGTCAATCTTCAGATTTGGATCCATTTAACTAGTCGAGATCTTGACCGTTTCCACTTTGAATGCAGGCTGGCCACGCTAGTTTGTATGTAGCTGGCATAGAAGAATCCGAGGTCTCATTGGTGGAAAAAGTACTTTCCGGTCACGATACGACAGCAGTTATATGTCTTGTAAGCCATCAAAATTTCAATTCTTGCAACCATCCATAGTTCGGCTGGCATTCGGCATCACAACAGGTTCTCTGCTTTTTCTCTCCCTGGCTTTCACCACGTACCTGGTTTTGACGATCAACGTCCAACAACAAGGTTTTGCTGAACAAGATTCTTACAAGGAGAATCTTTCAAAATGGCGCAGCTCTTGCTAAAAGTCTTGGCCCTGGCAACACCCACTCTTACCAATTCTGTCCAGGCCTCACGATACACCGCTTGTCAGGCACTGGCTGGCGAACATCCACTAGCCGAATGTCCCAAAGGCACTCTCTTCGTGAGCGCAACAGACAAGCGCGCCAACTTCACGACGGTTCAGGATGCCGTCCGATCCCTGCCCAACGACACGTCCGCCCAGGCCATCCTCATCGGGGCTGGCAAGTACACGGAGCAGGTCAACGTGACGAGGCCCGGTCCGCTGATGCTGCTGGGAGAGATCTCACCCCAGGACAGCCGGCGTCCGTACGCGGATATCCAAACTGGAGATCAGGTGGAGAACAAGGTGCAACTCTGGTGGAATTCTGCCAACACGAATGGTACTCGATTTCCCGATAATGTGTGGACAGGCGTGCTGACGGTCGGGCCGACTCTCAACGCTACCTTTACCGGAGCCGGACCGACAGGATGGCCGGTGGACCCGGAAACGCCGATGGGCTGCTCCGACTTCAAAGCCTACAACATTGACTTTCGCAATGAATACACAGAGTGGTCGGCGGGTCCTGCTTTGACGTATACTGTTGCTTATGCCAATGCGAGCTTTTACTCTTGTGGATTTTATAGCTGGCAGGATACTGTGAGTTTTCTTTGTTTCTTGTTTTACTTTTGTTGTCAACGTTCAGAATAAGTCTTCATTCACCAGAACATGGCAAGGCCCGAATTCTGACCCTGCCAATAGATCTTTGTCGGTAAACTCGGCAACGTCTACATGCACGACACCATCATCGCAGGGCAGACGGACTACATCTACGGCTTCGGAACCCTCTGGGTCGAGGCCTCGACCCTGGTCAGCCGGAGCTGCCACTACGTGACGGCGATGAAGGGGACCAACACGACCTTTGCCAACAAGTACGGCGCGTACATATCCAACTCGCGCTTCATCTCCAACAACGCCACCGTGCTGAACGGGACGCAAAAGTGCGCGCTCGGCCGGCCGTGGAACGACGCGCACCGCTCCGTCGTCATGAACAGCTACCTCGACGCGCAGATCCTGCCCGAGGGGTACGTCGCGTGGGCCGGACGGCCCGCCGGCAACATCGGGCCCAACACCACCATGGCCGTGTACAAGACCTTCGGGCCGGGCAGTAACGTCACCGCCATGCTGGCAGGAGGCGTGACGCAGAATTTCACAGAGGACCAGGTGGAGCCTTATTCGTCGCCCGAAAAAGTGTTCATGACGCCGCAGGGGGTGCAGCCGAATGTGGCTTGGATTGATCCTTTAGTATTGGATTAATACACGTGGGAGGGGGAAAGGAAGTAGGAAAAAAGAAGTTCAGCATTTTCTGAAAGAGATTCTCGTTTGACAAAAGAAAGTGCTTCCTATATCATTTTATGCTTGCATTTAAAAATGACAGGTTCTTGTTCTCTGTTTCTTTGTTTGGTTTTTGTATTAGGGTATTCATCAGTCTTCTTTTGAATGTGGCCTAGTCAGTAAATTGAAGGCTAATTCCGACTCTATAGTGCTTCGTATGAACTATAGACGGGATAATGCGACCCCCATGTTGCGATATACCAAGTCCCGGGCCTTTGGTACTTGTATTAATACATAGCATTTGTTGCATATCAAGATATATTAGTGTTTACCTAGTTGTAGGTCACACCGCACCCGCCCGCCTCCGACGCTGTTATGTAGTAGTAGTAGTAGTAGTAGTATTAGTTAACGCCGGGCTCGGCCCGGCTTGTTAGCCGGCCGTTAGCAACCTCCCGAGGGGTATCTCGGCGCGCGTTCTATCTTCTTTATTTACACAGGGGGAAAACAAGGAGGGCAGAGGCGGATCGTGCCTGACCGGGTTCGGGCCCGGTCCTGCTTAGGGGGTTAGTTCACTGACGCGACCCCGTGCCTAAGGTGTACGGAGGGTTCGTCTGACGGCTTGTGCCGTGAGGTGTGGGTGAAAAGGCAATAAATCTATTCCTCGTCAGAGTTCGAGTCGCTTACGATCGGTGTCCCTAGGCGTAAAGTGCGTTCGTGGCGCGCGGGGCGCTGGCGGGCCGCTCTGGGGCGGGCGCTGAAATAGTTGGTGGCTATCGAAAACGCCTCAAAGCTTTTCGGTTGCCCGAGGCTTGTCTGGAAGAATTTGCGGCGTTGGGCGCGGTTTGGCGGCCCGACCGGCCGGTCGTTGTCAGGCCACGGCCAGTTTCTCCACACCGCCCGCGAAAAGCGGCAATGCACCGGGTGTTTAGGGGAGGTCCGCTTCCAGTACCAGGCATACGAGGTGTTTGCATCCTGGTGGTTAAAACGGTCATGGTAGGCTTTGAAATCGCCGTGGCCGGTCCTCATGGCCAAATAATGGCCCAGTAGGGGTCTTGGCAAACGCAGTTCCTCGGGCTCCTTTTTTGGTGTGTATTGGAATTTCCATTCCCTATATGCGGGGGACCGTTCACAGAGTTCTTTACGCCACCAGTCCTTTTCTATATTCGAAAGGATGGCTCTAAGGACCGTGCCGGCACCGCTATACGTGGTTTGCTGAGCCCTCGGGTTTGGGTCCGGCGGTCCGGCGGAGCCGGCTTTGGCCAGCTCGTCAGCCCGGTCGTTTCCCGGGATTCCCTGGTGCCCAGGGCACTAACGGACCCGAACCTCGGTACCTTGTTTTCGAAATAAATCGACAAGATTATGGAATTCCAAAAAGGCCCATTGGGACGAACGCGGCGCGTCGCCTCTAAGACCCCAAATAACCGAGGTGCTGTCCACACCAATCCAGATCCGGGCGCCTGGCTGGGCCCTGGCTGCCGCCTGTAGCCCTTTTAGGGCGCCAATCGCCTCGGCGTCGAAAACGTGGCTTTCCGGCGTAATAGATGCGGAGCCTGCGGCAAATTCCAGGCCCGCCCTAAAAGCGGCCCATCCGTACCCTATTTGGACGTAGTTATTTTCGTGTTTTTCCGAACCGTCCGTATATACCACGATATCGTCAGGTGATACCATGTCCAGCCATTCCATAAAGCGGCGGGCCGCTTCCTCTTTTGGGACTCCTCCGGTGGGGTCAGTGCGAGAATCCGGGGCATTGCGAGGTGCGCGCAACTCTAGTCTCCGGATCCGCGGGAGAAGTTGTGCAGCCGTTTGCAGGGTCGTGGCCGAATGGCCCGAGTTGCGGGCACGAGGTGTTTCACGCAGGCGGCTGACAAGGGGGTGCCCCTTGTCCGCGAGCCTTAGTCGGGCGCCGTATTTCAGGCGGGTGTAGGCCAGCGCGACGCGGGCCGAGGGTAATCCTGCGTCCCTGAGAACAGTGGACGAGGGGGTGGTTTTATACGCCGGGAGGATTGCCCGTGCCGCTAAAACCAGCGGTTTGTTCAGTGCTTTGAGGAGTCCTCTTTGCTTATGCGCTGGGTTGTACCATGCCTCGGCTGCGTAGGTGGCCGATGAACCCACGCATGCCACCGCTGCCTTGCGAAGTGCAGCCGCAGGCGGTCCGTATTTTACTGCCCCAAAGCTTTTGAGGTGAGCAGCGACCGCCATTGCTTTGGCAGCCCTTTCGGCCACGTGGCGGCGCCCGTCTAGCCGTCGGCTGAACCAAAAGCCAAGCCAACGCATGCCCGGGTAACGCTCGGCCCCGGAGGCGCTTTGTCCGCGTCGACCGCCCGGTAGTTGGACCGGGGTAACCGTTCTACCATTAATCCGGATTTCCGGGTTGCGACCGTGCCTTTTCTTAGTGATATGGATCACCTCTGTCTTTTCCGCTGCAAAATGGATTTTCTCTTCCGCCGCAATTTCGTGCATATCCCGGAGTTTATCTTCCAGCCAACGTACGTTCTCCTCCAACGAGGGTGACGATTTCCATGTAAGCACGTCGTCTGCGTATGCCAGCCGCCACTTCGCACCGTTTTTGACGAGGTACGCCAAATATAGCATATATAGGATCGGGGAAAGGGGAGACCCTTGCGGGGTGCCGCACCCAAGCCGCCTAAAGCCCGTGGTCGTACCCTCCAGCCGGACTCGGGCCTGGCGGCCGCTTAAAAAGTTAATCACGAACCTGAGGAGCATTTTACTAAACCCGAGGCTCCGCATTTTCCGTATTAATCGCCCATGGAGGAGGGCGTCGAAGGCGCCTTGGACGTCGCATGCGACAAGGGTAACTTCCTCCCCGCGAGCTAAAGCCTGCTCGATATCGTGGGCGAGGGCACAAACCAGATCCGTCGCCGATCGCTTGGGTAGGGCACCGCCGTGGGTGCAGCTAAGGAGCCCGTTGTCGTGTATGGCCCAAGCTATCCGGCGTGCAACGAGCCTTTCGAGGCCTTTTCCGATGCAGGAGAGGAGGGCTATAGGCCGCCAGGATCGAACGCTGCTCCGGTCTTTCTTCCCCGTTTTCGGTAGCATCGCGACCTCGGCCTTCTTCCAAGGCGCTGGGAAATGTCCGAGTTCCAGGCAACGTTGGTAGAGCCTGCGCACCGGCTCGGCCAACGAAGCCCATCCGGCTTTTAGTAGCCGGACGGTCGTTCCGTCGATGCCCGGGGACGTGCTCGTAACCCCAATGCAGGAGCGCTCCGCCTCTTCCGCACTCACCTGGGTGTCCCAAGGGATTTTAGCCTCGTCCGCCGACCAGGCCTCCAAGGGGTCTCCCTGCAGGTCATCCTCCGCCGAAAATCGGCCAAGCACCTCCCGCTGCAGTGCTTCCGCTTTTGCTAAGGGCTCGCTCACTTGCTCGCCGTTAATAACCAGCGGCGGGGACCGGAGGCGTGGTCCGGCTCCCAGCCAGCCCACCATGTTCCACAAATCCTTATCGTCGCGCAGTTGGTCAATCCGGTGCCTCCAGTAATCCCGCTTCGCGGCCCGCACCCCTTTCGTGTAAGCTTTCTCCTCGGCAGAGGCGTCTGCCCTATTTACAGCGCTCCGTTTAACCCGCTGGAATTCGACCCAGAGCCGCTGGCAGTTTTCGGTCCACCAAGGAGCCGAGCTGCCCCTTTTTCCCGCCGGCGTACCCACGACCCACGTCACTTGCTCCCATAAAGTTGTAAATTCAGCTACCCACGCGTCCAATGCGTAGCCATCGGCCGCGGATCCCGGGTCCGGCATATCTTGCATGCCAAAAGCAAGTAGCTCCGCGAACTTTGGTAGCCGGTCGTCCCTAACTGAGACGTTGACCGCCTCCGGGCGGGGGGCGCCGCGCGTCCGCAGCGTGGTATAAAGAGATTCGTGGTCGGAGCCTGTGTAAAGACTGCTGTCAACCACAGTTACCGTGCTGGGGAGGTTGGAAAAAACCATATCCAGTAAACCCCCGTCGCGGTGGGTGGGCACGCCGATATTTCCTGTAAAATGCATGCCCTGGGCTTGCGCCCATGCCGTCAGTTGATCCCCTCCGCGTGCGTCTGTGCGGCCTGGCTGGTATGCAGCAGCCGCTACGTTAAAATCGCCGCCTATCACCGTGGGTCCATTTGGCACGGTATTGCATACCATTTCCAGCGCGGCCTCAATACCCGGAGCCCTATATACATTAATAAACAATATTCCGTTAATTTCGAGCCAAAGTACGTCCCGCGTATTTTGGCCCTGCGGTAACCGTCGTTGTGCGGCCCCTAGGGCTGCCCCCTTCTTGACGTAGGTGAGCACCCGGGGCCGGAACCCAGTCATGGCTTCGTAAGTGCTCGCGTGCCATTCGTCCACTGGCGCAAAAACATCATAGCCCGGGTGCGTTTGTGTAGTCGTCTTTAGCCCGCACCATGGCTCTTGGACGTTAACCAGGTCCACTTCTCTCTGGTGGCATAACTCCAACAGGCTCAGATGCACACCCATCCTTTTGCCTACGTTGGCCCAAACTACGTCGAGGCGTTCCCGCTGCATGTTGCCGAGCGAATATTTCGTCATATCAATCGATGGGTTGCTTCCAAGTCTATCACATCAGCGGGGCAAGGTTCGGCAGCCGCTGCGTCCTCCTCCATTTCGGCTGCCCAAACGATTTCTTCGTGCACGCGTTCCTGTTCGGCCTGCAGGAAGTTGCGGATGTCCGCCCCTGCCGCCTCGCATGGCCGCGCTCTTTTGTTTGAGATGCTCGATCGGGAGCTCGAGGTTTGCGAATGCTGCGATGAGGTGCTTAGGACCGGGATTGCAGGTGCTGGCTCTCGGCGGGCCGCCTCAGCCCGGTCGTTGATAATCGCGGCACGGTTGGCACGTCCGATTCTGCGGATCCCCTTTAGTTTACGCTGTGAAGGTCGTTCAAGCTTCCCATTTACCACCAAAGGTCGGGCAGGGCAGTTCTCATGTCCGGATGGGAAATGGCCGTGGCAGTTAACGCATTTGGGGGCTGCTTTGCACGGCTCTTCCTCTGTCGCATGTTTTGCTTCACCACATATGCCGCAACGCGCTTGCCGTACGCAGCGACGTATTTCGCAATATCCCTGGCAGCCATCGTGGTGGTGTGTAATTTTGCGTGACTTTTCAACCTTCCGCGCACGTTTCGACACTCCAAAAAGCTGAAAAGGCTTTACGGGTTGAAGGAAAGACACTATCCACGTGCCCTCAGCCGTATGCGGGTCGTATCCATGCTTGGAAATGTGCCAGTTGACTGGCTGCTGGCCTGCTGCCACGGTAATCTCCTCCTGGATTACATCATGTACGTCCTTTCTTCCGTCCAGGCAATTGAGCGTTCGGGGCACTCCAGAGACGGCGTATGTGTGCCAGGTTGTCGGGACAGTGACTTCCCGCGCGTCCAATGCGTCCATAATGGCCTTGACTGCGTTGGGGTTGAGGAGTTTTTGCCGTGTTTCCTCAGAGGCCACCGTAACACCCCAGCCCGTGGGGGTACGTTTGGCGTTTGGGATTTCACTGTGTGGCACCGAGACCAATTCGGCCAATTTGGTGGTTACCGCGTATGGCTCCCTCGTCACCATCCGCAATTTGTCATTTACGCGGATCAGGATCCGGTTGGCCGGCTGTTCTGTCAAACGTTTCGGGGCTTGGGGGCGGTCCCGGCCCGATTGGGAGGGAGCTGCGGAGCTGTCAGGTGCATTGCCGGGCGTCGTACGTATCGGGTACGAGCGCGTGGCCGGGGTTAAAATTCGCGTTGGGGCCGCCGCTGGTGGCGTGGCGGCTCGCTCGGCCCATGTGACCGATTTGTTAGTGGGCGTGCCTTTGCCTTTGGAGGCCGACGACGCCGTGCCCGTCCTTGTAATTAAGATGCTGCGCCTTTCGCTGGAACTGGTCGGCGAACGCGACGGGGAGCGCGAACGCTCTTTTTCAGGGAGGGTGCGACTGAGGAACCAGCCGCTGATCACATCATCAAGTTCGAGAACAATTCTCCTAAGCGCGGCGTCCTCCGGGGCCTGTAAGCTTTCGAGCTTGGCTGCAAAAACCTCTTCGAGCCAGCTGCCGACTGTTTCCACGTTTTCCAGCTCCTGCTGCAGTGTTTTGATGGCCAGGGCCGGGAGGCTGGAGTACCTTCCGCGGCCGGCCGGCTCAGGCGCATTAGCGGTGCGCGTGTCGAGAGATACGTGTTCCGACTCGGCCTGGCCCGGCGGCAAAGCCTGCGGCGTGCTCTGCGGGCGCGCGCGGCGGTTTGAGACCTCTGGTGAGGCCATGACGACCGGCGCCCGGAGGGCGAAAATTCTTCAGCTGTTAAGCTTATTGGTGTGTTTGGGTGTGAATCGCTAACAAAGGTGGGTCTGACCCATGAATGGTGGAGGATGCTTGCAAATATCATGATGTTGTCTTATTCTGATTTGTGAAAGAATATCCACATGTTTCCATGGAATTGCCCAGTCTAACACTTTTATATCACTTATCAAGGCCCTGTCTCTGACTTGTATTATTTTATTACGGTTTAATCTCACTCTTTCATGATTTCTGACTTTAATGTAAAAGTTACATTATACCGAGGTACCATTGCTGGAGACTGGACTAGAGCTAGCCTCATGATTTGAATCTCCATTTATAAGTTTGTAGAGAAAACGCAGTCACCCCCATAGAAGTTTCACGCTTTGATTCACCAAATGAACTGGTTGTGTTGCTGTTCAACACTTTGCAAGCTGCTTGTTACATACCTAACTTCAGAATATAACATCTTCCTCATTCAGCCAATCTCACCATCTCAAGTACGGAGAGTTGCCAGAAAAGAAAAACCGGGAGAATGTGGTCATCATAAGCATCCCCTGAGGGGTTACCTGCCTGCTTGAATTTGCATAAGTCCAGGCTACAATCTCATTCTTTCACAGCTGTCATCCTTGTGACAGGTCTGGAACCAGAGCATTCCCGGTGCGGCTTGAATGTGAATTAAAAATATAAAAAGCTAGATGAACCACAACTCACTACAGTCGCAAAATTTCTAAACAATGATGATCATGCTTTTTATTCATACTTCTAACATGGGTTTTTCTATACCATCATATATCATTAACTAAGCTACATTGAAAAAAAAGTGAAAGGTAGACGTTTTCTACAGCGATTCAGTCCGCAAGCGATGCGCCGGCCGTGGGACCTTAGAGTGCAAGCACCAGTGAGATATGAGTCGACCAGGGCAAAACCAATCAGGCGACCAAATGGCACTCAGAGCACCATAAATGACCAATACTCGGCAGAGGTCAGCAACGCAGAGAGGCAGCCCTTCAAGAATCATCTAAGTCAGCTCCAGCGGTCTATATTCTATCCCGTCGGCCACGACTTGCTGGAACCGTTTCTGCCAATCGACAAGCCCAACAGCTTGATTACTGAACAATATCTGCGCCGAATCTCGATATACAAAACTTCCTGTTTTGGATGCGCCCCTAACTCTGCTCTAAACTGCCCTAAACCTAGCCTAAACCTATCCTAAATCTACCTTAAATCTACCCTAAACTATATTAAACTACAGCACCCGTCCAAAAATAACGCAACGATTGCAAAATCCCACCAAAACACACGGTTTTCAAATACCAATAATCCCGTTAATAAACAATTCCAATCCATAACATTTTTTATAATATCAATTTGAAAACGCTTAACTTTGAATTTATTTATTTGTTAATCCAAAATAGTATTAATAACAGGCGCAAATTTGGATTAAAATTGATCAAAGTTGAAAAAACTCCGTTATAATGGATTGTAGCGCATTTATAACGTGGATGTACATGACCCGGATCAGGACATGACCCGGATCATTTTTCCGACATTGACGATCTTTTCATTTCGACACGTGTTTTTTCCACCACCAACAATGGAATCGCCAAACCGTGAAGCCCAAATCAATTTTGCGCTAAAAGACCTTCGATCGGCTACAAAAATTAGCATTCGAGCGGCGGCGAAACGGTATAATATACCGTTTTCTACGTTACACGCCCGAATGAACGGTCGCGCTTCTTTGGCCGACCGTCGGCCAGACAATCAACTTTTAACGCAAAGCGAAAAGGAAGTAATTGTCCGATATATATTGGACCTGGATTCCCGAGGATTTCCGCCCCAGATTGCTAACGTGGCCGCGATGGCCGACCATATTCTCGTTACGCGGAACGCGCGACCAATCGGGACTCGCTGGGCAAATCGCTTCATCCAACGATGCATAGGACTAAAAACGCGTTTTTTTCGCGCCTATAATTTCCAAAGGGCTCTTTGCGAAAATTCTGACGCGTTAAACGCGTGGTTTCGTTTGGTGGCCAATATAAAGGCCAAATACGGTATCCAAAACTGCGACATTTACAATTTCGACGAAACCGGTTTTATAATGGGTCAAATTTGCGGCCATATGGTTGTAACCGGGTCCGAAAGACGCGGAAAAAGCAAAAAAGTACAGCCTGGCAATCGAAAATGGGCGATTGCAATCTGCTGTATTAGTGGCGACGGTTACGATATACCCCCATATTTTATCGTTAAAAGCGTCCACCATTTCGCGAATTGGTATACAGAGGGCGGTCTTCCCGCATTTTGGCGTATAAAAACTATTTCCAATGGATGGACAGATAACGAAACAGGCCTGGATTGGGTTCGGCATTTCGATTATCATACAAAATCGCGGACAAAAGGCGCATATCGGATATTGGTACTCGATGGGCATACTAGCCACCAATCGCCAAAATTCGAAAGCTATTGCAAAAATTACAATATTATTCCGTTTTGCCTGCCTGCTTATTCATCTCACCTTACCCAACCACTTAACGTCGGAGTGTTTAGTGTTTTAAAACGGGCGTACGGTTAAAAAATTAACGATTTTATCCGGGCCTACATTACTAACATTAGCAAAATCGACTTTTTTTTGGCTTTTGCAGCGGCCTACAAAAAGTTTATAACAAAAGAAAATATAGCTGGGGGTTTTCGAGGAGCTGGAATTATTCCCTATAACCCGGAAACGGTTATATTTAAACTGGATGTTAAATTACGGACGCCTTTACCCAAAAAGCCTATTTTTCTTACTACCGAATTTTGGGTTTTTTAAACGCCGCATAACCCGACAAAAACTATTTGTTAATTAACGTTTGTTAAAATTCGAATTGGCCGTTACCAAAATAGCTTTTCTACACCAATTTTTGAAGCTATAAAACAATTGGCAAAAGGATTAAAATTAATTGCTTATCGAATTACATTTTTTAAAGCAGAGAACCACAGCTTTCGGAAGGCTAACGAAACGTTTAGCAAGCGACGCAGGGCCAAAAAAACACGTGTCCGCGAAGGAGGATCATCTACGGTACAAAAAATTCAAAATTTGTTGCAATTAAAAAACGATAATGGTTCGATACAGGAGCAAAAAGGTAAAAATGGGGAAGGAAATAATACGCAATATGCCACCAAACGGCGCTGTGGCAACTGCGGTAATACCGGACATAATTCGCGCACCTGTTAGGAGGATGAAGAAATGTTTGATGTATATAGTTCCGATTGTATTGAGGTTAAATCAGTAACGCTGGCGTTGTAATTTAGGTTGGAAATAAACGCGTTTTGAAAAGTGATCCGGGTTATGTCCTGATCCGGGTCATGTACATCCACGTTAACGTTGCGTACCCCCTGTTCGGCACCCCCCCTGTTCGGCACCCAAAAATAACAACACTTTTATTTTTATCCTCCAACTTCTATTATAAATATCTCGATGAATCTTTCACTTTTGGATTTACTTTTTTCTAATCTTGATTCTCCATTTTCCAATGAAGCAATATACTGAAAAACAGCTTATATCTGCAATTAACGACGTCAATAATGGCAATCCAATTGCAAAAACCTCCCGAAAATGGGGAATACCTAGGTCTACACTTCAAAGTCGACTTAAAGGTTCTCAAGCTTATAAAAAAGCACAAAGCCCTTTTCAAAGGCTTTCTACGGAACAGGAAAAGCATTTGGCTGATTGGGTACTTACCCAAACAGCTTTAGGGCTTCCGCCAACGCATTAAGAATTACGTTTTTTTGCCGAACGAATTCTTCAAGCCGCCGGAGAGACAAAAGGCCTTGGAAAACGTTGGATAACTCGTTTTTTGGCTCGTTATCCAATCCTTAAGACCCAAAGGCCCCGTCGAATAGATAACGCCCGGGTTAATGGCGCTACTACGGAGGTAATTAAATCTTGGTGGCTTTATATTACGAACCCGGTTATTAACGCTATTAAACCGGAAAACCGTTGGAATATGGACGAAACCGGTATAATGGAAGGTAAAGGATCTAACGGCCTGGTATTAGGGTTTAACGGGATCCGGCCGTTGCAACGGAAAGAGCCCGGAACGCGGGGTTGGACGACTATAATCGAATGTATATCGGCTACGGGCGTTGCCCTCCCTCCCCTTGTTATATTTAAGGGAAAAAACGTACAACAACAATGGTTTCCGACGGATTTAAGCCTTTTCGATAATTGGAAATTTCACGCAACCGAAAACGGGTGGACAAATAACGAAACGGCTATCGAATGGTTAAAAAAAGTGTTTATTCCGTATACCCAACCTTTAACCCCTGAAAAGCGGTTATTAGTTTTGGATGGCCATGGATCACATATAACGGACGAATTTATGCTTCTTTGCTTGCAAAACAATATTCAACTCCTATATTTACCCCCTCATTCGTCACACGTTCTCCAACCATTGGATCTATCGGTTTTTGGGCCGTTAAAAGAAGCTTATCGACGTCAACTTGGATTTGTTAGCCAATTTTGCTGTTCAACAATTATTGGAAAACGAAATTTCCTACTTTGTTATCGAAAAGCCAGATTAAAAGCATTTATAGCAAAAACCATTCAATCTGGTTGGCGTACAACGGGGTTATGGCCGGTAAACTTGGTTAAACCACTTTTAAGCCCTTTTTTGTTAGAAAATAGCAATGCCAACGTTATAAAAGATAAAAACAACGGTTTGCAAAGGGATAAAACACCGGAAAGCCCAGCCCAAAAAATTAACGACCCGTCTTTACTTATTTGGAAAACCCCTAAAACGACCCGAGATGTCCGATTTCAACTGCAAAAACTTTCCCAATCCAACAAAACCAACGCTACTTCACGTCTTTTATTTGCAAAAGTCCAA
This sequence comes from Pyricularia grisea, assembly GCF_004355905.1. Lineage (NCBI taxonomy): Eukaryota > Fungi > Ascomycota > Sordariomycetes > Magnaporthales > Pyriculariaceae > Pyricularia > Pyricularia grisea. The sequence goes on from NC_044975.1 coordinate 643,396, forward strand.
AAAAGCTTCGAAGCTAAAGATACCCTTTTGGCTAGCGCCCAGCAAAAAATCAGCTTATTGGAAGCACAACTGGAGGCAATACGGCCGGTTAAAAGGAGGAGGGTGGTTCCGGATCCAAACGAGCTTTTGGTTAACAAACAGAACATTATTGGATTGCAGGAAAAGGATATAGAAAATTTGGAACCTTTAGCTGATGAAGAAGAGGTTAATGAACCGGAGAAGCGTGAAAACGATTGTATTTTTGTCCGTTGATAATTTTATATTTAAATCAGCTTATAAAAGTAGGCATTTCGTTGTTAGATTTTCAGGGTGCCGAACAGGGGGGGTGCCGAACAGGGGGTACGCAACGTTAGTGGATGTAGTTCTTTTAAATTTCCAAATTTCTACTTAAAAGCTTTTGAATAAGCGCCAAAAAAATCAATTATAATGAAATTTAAACATCAATTATATTATATAAATTTGTACAAGCTGCTATGATAAAAAACAGCTGTGGTTTATGTATTGACAAAGTTATGGCTTCGTGAAAATGGGGATTTTTGGTGGGAATATGAATTCGTTGCGTTATTTTTGAAACAGGTGCTTTACCTTAAGCCGCCTTTAGCTTACCCTAAACTGCATTGACTGCATTAAACCGCCCCAAGTTTACCCTAAATTGACCTTAACATGTATCAAACTGCATTAAAGCCTTACTATCTTATTTTAGGGCTTGGCCTTTTATTATTTTTTTGGTAATTTGATTTCGGAGTTTTTAAGTTTCTTTTTTTTCGGCGTACGGTAACATACGAACGATATCACTAGGATGACCCCAAAGAGGCGAGGCTGTAACATAGGAGCGATTTTAGTCGAAAGTTTTTAAAGCCAAGTGTAAAGAAGGAAGAAATACAAGTAATGCCAATCGTGTAAACAATAAACGATCCTTGACGCCTTGCAACGGGAGGCGGAACTAGTCATCGGTTGGCAGTCGCCCCGCCCAGGCCCCAGGCACGCCGCTCCGTAACACGCGGAGGACCGGCCGGGCCTGTGCTCCGCACAGCCCGGCGTTGATAAAAACCAGTACTACTATTATTATTTTTACCCTTTTTATAGAATTTGGTACTTTATTTAGGTAGAGATTGTCCTAGCTAAAATTAAGTCCTCAAAGCTATTTTAATCTTTCAAAATCACTAATTAATTCAATTGCTTCACTGCGTTCGGAATCGCCGAAGCTTTAGTAATAGAAGTTATAATTAGTAGACCACACTTTTATAAATTAAAATAAAACCTGTCTTTTTTTATTATTGGAGTACTTTCTTTTCAAAACTACGAGCTGGGATTACGCCCACATTATAAAGGGCGAGCGTGGTTTGAAAGTTTTTTTTTACCTGCGCATTTTATTTAACTGGAAATTGAGAATGCTAATTTAAATTAACCATTGTTGGAAATATTTATATTTCTAAGGAGAGTTAAATAATGGGAGCCTGTTATAGCTTCTTTTTAATTAGCTTTCAAGCATCATATTTATAGCCTCCAAAGTCGGTCACGCGGATTAACAGTTTTGTTGAAAGAAGATCGGCGATAAATTTGATATTTATGCTATATTTACAAGACCAATTTAAACATCTCCTCCTCAACAGCCTTTTAAATCATTTGAACTATTGTTCGCTTGGCCTACACTAACGAGCATATACTTAAGCTCTACCTGTAGTTTTTCAACTCCTTGGCCTTGATTCTACACATAAGAATATACTTCTCCAATGAAAATACCCAGCAACTTTTTGACCATGATTCCTGGGCATATTCTCGCCATCGCCGCTTTCCTCGCCATCCCAGCCCTCGCCGGCGGGGGCTCGAATAAATTCCCGTTCACGGTTGCGAATAACAGGGATCGGATTGATTTTTGCTTGGTTGTTATGGCCAAGAGTGTCTATACCGGACCGTTTAAATATATACGATTCATTCCCACTTCTGGTACAGTTATCTTTAAAGATAAGAAGACCAGTACCACGGAGATTAAATTGAACGATAAATGCGACCCGCAAATTATCAACCTTCCAAACGGTTTAAATATCGGCGTGGTGCCTTATTACTTCCCAGATAATCCCCCGGAGTTGGAACGCAGTAAGAGGATAAAAAAAATAGATTTGATGGGTAAGTTTTACTAATACCCGACAGATTGTCACCAGGTTAATGAGTTTATGTATCTGACAAGTCGGTTTATAGCGAACCATTGGGCGTTGAAACCGTTGATAGGAATGATAAATTCTTTGATCAAATCGTTGGGTGCAAATCCTGATTTTAAATTCAATGAAAAGCTTAGCAGAGCTCCAAATCCCGTTAACTACTATCACTTTACGCTCTTGTCTTAGGGTGGTAAGTCTTTCTTTTATTTAGGGTTAATTTTCAATTTTCTTGCTCATTTAATTATTTTGCCCGGCTTCTGTAACAAAATAAGAACGAATAATGAAGAGGCAAGTGTTGTGAGAATTACGAGGGGGCTGTGCGTTGTGGGCCCCCTCAAAGACCTATCATTTATTGTTAAAAAGGCCATTCTGAATGTACACAAAATAACACGAACCCATGCTTTGCCCTCAAGAGACTACACAGGCGCGATGAGCATGCCTTCGAACGAGAGGTCAGGTCTATGAAGCTGTCCAGCCACAAGCCGCGTACACATTTGGTCAATTTAATCGTCACATTTCGCTTGAAGAACCACTATTATCTAGTCTTTCCGTGGGCAGAGGGTAATTTCTGGGATTTTGCCCAAACCTACGAGTTTGGTCCTCACCCAACCTCTGATATTCAGCAGAGAGTCTGGGCCCGATTGCTCGCGATACAGATACACGATATAGCCTCGGGCATCCAGGCCATCCACGTCATAAGGTTATCCACCACGACTGAGATCTACGGCCGGCACGGAGACATAAAGCCGAAGAATATCCTTTGGTTTGAGGAACAGGCCAATAGTACCGAGAACCCGATGGAGAATAGGCGTGCTCAAACTCAGCGATCTTGGACACGCTGAATTTCACAGCCGTGATTCTAGTACCGGAATCAACGCAATTACCCGCACATATTACGGTACCTATCAAGCGTCCGAGTTCGAAACCATAGGCAAAACTTCTCAGGTCAGCGGTATATGGGCGCTGGGATGCATTTACCTAGAAATTACTACCTGGTATCTTGGCTACAAGGAGGCTTACGATGGGTTTTCCGATGCACTATTGACACAAAGCTCCTTCGTTGATCAACTCAGTGAAGACACATTCTACCATATAGTCAAGACGCCATATTACGGCATCCGAGCTGTTATCAAGGAGGAGGTTATCGAGGTAAGTACTGACCCCCTTGCGATTTTCCATGGGGGGCTTCTTTTTGGAAGGATATTTGTGTTTTTCCCATAGGAATTGGGCAGAGCCTTTGGTCCCTGGTCTAAAGCTGATTGCCAGCATCCGATAGTGGGTGGATCGACTGCACTATCATCCGCAATGCACCGCATACGTCCAAGATCTGCTCGACTTTGTCATGAATCATATGCCCGTGGTCGACGAAGATCCCAGCAAACGAGCCAACAATAACCCAGCCGTATCTCAGCTGCAGGGAATGCTCGAGAAGTGCTTTGATGGGCAAGCGTACTGCCTGCCCCCGGATGCATCCCGACCATGGGTGCGCGCCGCATAGGAGAAGCCCATGATGATGCATGATTTTGAGAAGGTGGAGGATATGCAGCCCAATTCGGTTGCGGAGGGTCACACTTAGCCACCTGGTGCGCTGTTTCCTTGGGGGGTTGTGCAGAATTCGGAGACAAGAGAGAGCCACCAGTTCAGCCGGAAAAGCAGGCAGTTCGACAAGGGTTGGTTTCCAGGTCCTGCCGCAAGTATAGCCAGCTCGTTCGATCCGACAGCAAACACGCTTGTCAAGAATTAAAGACTTGAGTAAGGTTGAGAAAGCGGGAAACGAAGTGGTCTAGCCAGTGACAAGGAGTGACAAGGGTTTTTATGGCTCTGATACAACCACTTCGTTGATAAGCCCATTTCCATATTGCTCTAACAAACATGCACACCCAGGGCAATGACAACAGTGGGGACCCCATTAGGGGAAAGAACTGGCCCTTCCCTACTTCAAAAGTTTGGTTTGGGCAGCAGCACCCACCCGGTTATAGCAATGTCGCAATCTCATCGTCCCCGCGCACCCTTTGCAGGCTCTGGATCGCTGGGCAAGAATCCATGCACGAAGCTAGAGGTAGCGATACTAACAAGCAGCCCACTATAGTTTGGAATGAGAGACTGCCCCGATGAACATGGTTGTTGATACCACGCATTACCAGTGCTGAGATTCTTGTGGGTCGATATCGTAGTAAGGAATCAATTCTCGCCGTCAACCGTCGAAACCAAGGCAAACAAGTTTAACAACGCGAAGGGGGTTGGGTTAGAAAAGGTGTGGAATGCTGCTTCATTGCCGCCTTAGAGTGGGGGTTCATTAGTGGCCTAGGTGGGGCAAAGACGCTGAGAATGATGACTTACTTTCTCTTTCTCCTTTGCCCAATCGAGCAAACCTGCCTTTGCCAATCCTTTTCCAATAGTCCAGAGGGGACATTCACAAAACAAGGTCGCCGAGAAGAGAAGTAGTCAGCGACTATCGCAAAAATTCCCCTTTCAAAGTTTAACACTTCTCTATCAAGAAACAGATCCGCGTACAAGACAATCAAGGATATGCATCCCAGCAGTGCTGACAGGAGAAAAAGGGACACCAGCAGCCGAATTTGTGGGGAAGCGCAGTAAGACACTAGCCGCTCCGCCATGTTGCCCAGCAATTGTGTGGTGCTGCTGTCAGAACATCGCCAGGCACCATGTAGGATCCTGCTTTATGGGATTTGGATTTTGTTGTTTATAAAGACGCCAACTGCAAGCGCAGTCGTCCCGATACTTTCTCGAGTGTATGTTGGAGCGTCAATTTATCTGGATTAAAGTGAAACAAGAAAAGACTGACAAAAGTCCACCCAGACAGAGTCTTTTGCATCAGACCATCAACAAACTTACACTTAGATATCTTCCCTAAGAACAAGTCAACATGATTGCCCTACGCAAGGCAGTTTTAATACTCCCCCTGGCCTCTATTGCCACCGCCCTACCTCTGCAGACTCGCGAGATTTCCGTCATGGAGCCAACACCAGATTTGATGAAGCAATCGGAATTTGTCGATGTCCCAGGTGCTCTGACCGAAAGTACCCTGCCAGTCTCGGCCGGTAGCCCCGCGGGCCAGGCAGGCCAGGGTGCGGCGCCCGTCGTCACCTCTCCCGTCGATGCAACCGCTCTCGCCACGGATCCGACAGGCATGGGTGTAACATCTGGCGTCACTCCTGCTGCCGATGCAACCGCTTCCGTCCCGAACACAACCGGTGGCACTCCTTCTTTAGATGCCACTGCTCCTGTTCCGAACCCAGCCGCTGCCGGGGAAGCGTCTGGCAGCACCGCTCCTCTCGACGCCAATGCACCTGCCACTGCCACTGCCACTGCCACTGCTACTGCTACTGCTACTGCTACTGCCACTGCTACTGATCCTACCGCGAACCCAGCTGCCCTCGGCAATGCGCCTGCCACCAACACCACCGCCGTTACACCACCTCAAGGCTCACAAACTGTTCCGGATGTCGCCACAAACGGCGCCGTCAAGCCGGAGACTAAGTCAAACTCCACGTCCACAGAGAAGCCCGGCAGCCCGGAGACTCAGCCGACGACTGCTACGACTACGACGCCGCCCCAGTCCAGCGGTGGTATCATGGACACCATCAAGGGAGGAGTAAAAATGGCGGGGAGTGTGGTGACGGGCTTGGCGAGTAAGCTAAACCCGTTCTCGTAAAGGTGCAGCGGAGATTCGGCCATTAAAAGCGTGAGGATGTAAGAAATATTTATCTCCTTTTGTACTCAATTATCATTTCTATGTTCGATCTCGATTTCTTAGAGTTTGCTGCATTCGACGGCGTCCACGGCAAGCGCCACGGGTTGGATTACATTTTCTACTGTCTCTCTGAATATACTGTCTACAACACCGTCTCAAACCCCATTGAAATGTCCTAAAACGCTCCACATACACTTATCTTCTGCTTGATCTCTTTGTTTTGTTTGTTCCGGCATAGTCACGTACCTACCCAACGGACCAGTGCCATTCCATGTCAAAGATCAAAGGCCAAAAAAAAATAGTAGCAGCTTCTGTATTGCAGTAGACCTGTTGCAACTACAAACTCACCAACATAATAATCAGTCGTCTTTCGGTGTACAAGCGAATGCATCAGTCTATTATTACTCAAAATTTGGTCGCAAAGCAAACGATCTTTCGATTCCGGAAAACCGGCACACACTGCATGCAAATATAAGCTTAAAATCGCAGCAGGGCACCTAAGCGCCAGTGTGTGTGGCTCAGCGTGCAAAACCCCCCGGCTCATCTCACTGGACAGCGGCTATTTTAGGCCTGCCAAGCATCGTCCTTACAGGGGGAGCAGCCTGACCACAGCCACGCTCTTGTTAGTGTCGCATAGTAAGACGACAACAACCGACGATGGCCGCACCCATGGCCCGCCGTAAGAAAATTCGTACAAATTTGGTAACCGGCCTGTGGATATGTTTGGTGATTTCAGGCTAGAGGTTTACGGTTTTGCTGCTGTATTACTGCGTTGCTGATTCCTTGCAAGGTAGGGAATCTTGGCTAGTCCGAAAGGCAACAGGCTTATGAAACTGCTTACACCATCTCCATTGCCAGATTGATATATCAACGATCTGCAGTGAACATGCAGCAGTGTTTTGCTGGCCTGAACATTAACGTCATTCTCAGCATCGGCATCCTGGTAGTCTAGTTTCGATTTTCCACCAGTGCCAAAAACTTAGCTACCAGCCCAGAAACATCTGTATACTGTCTAATAGCCGATTCGCCACAACCACTGCCAAAAAATGCAACTCACACAATCCGCCTACCTCCTCTTCTCCCTCTCCGCCACCGTCCTAGCAGCCCCAGGCGCGGTGACAACATACATCGTCCCGCGCTCCCTCTATAATGAGCTACAGTCCGCCAGCTACTTCGACCGACGCTCCGCCATAAACGTCGTCCCGGAGGAACGCTCATTCCCCGACGACGAGCCGCACCTGGCCAAGCGCTGGGGCATCAGCATCGGCGCCAGCAGCGACAAGAGCAAGGGGGTCGGCATCACGCCTTGGCTGTGCGCCAAGCTCGGCGACAGCGCCAGCATGACCTGCGGCATGATGAAGCCGTACTGCCAGGTCGTCGACGCCGACTCTCCCGGCAACAGGAGGCTCATCCCAGCCGATGCCGACGTCAGCGACTGCGGGATCAAGAATGGGGTCTGCTCAAAGTGGGATCTGTTCTGCAAGGACACCCCAAAGTATAACCCCAGCAATGATGTGCCCAATCCCCCTGCTAAGGTCTGATTTTGCGGGGGAATTTATTTTGGAGAGCAAAATAATGTGGATTTCTTTTCTTTGGCTATTTGGTTTTTTTTTTGGCTTTTTGGTACTGCAAAGCGAGGCGTTTTTGGAGAAATACCATCTTGGTTGGCTTTTTGGGTCTTTTCTTGTTTTCATCTTATACCAATAAATGCTGCGCATGATAAAGCGTATTTCCCTTATATCATACCTGTTATGTTATTCCCTCTTCTATGCACATTTTTACACCAAACACACGTTATGTATATGCCACATCTCCAAGTAAAAATTCTCCAATGGCCGGCACGCATCCTAATCAGTAGCCATTGGCTTTCCATTTCCGTTATGGCACAGCTGAGGTGCTTAGTCAACATTTATGTGGCCTTGATCTTACGTCTAGCAACTTTCGTTGCCGTCTACGGTGCAAGAGACGCAAATCAAGTAAGTGCCTGGTAGTTTTCTTACCCTGTAGAACTCTGAGCCACTGGCATAGTTGTAAGGCTAGATACAGTATCAGTACACTAGTTCTACCTTCCTTGAGCTCACTGCTATTCTTTTGCCCAGACACTCGTCTTCGTCGTTGCGTAAGCCAACTCGTCAGACTGCCAGATGTTTATCTGCTATGATAAACTGACACCGACCCCCATAACTTAACCGAAAGAGGATACATACAGCCTGCGCCCGAGACGCCACGGTTGCGCCCGGCTACCTACAATGACGAGTTCATCTCGAAGGCGGTGATGAGGTCATACGGACCAAAGATCTACAACATCACAATCCATGTGGCTGTTTTAAGCATAATATTATTGTTGTCATAGTGGACAGGGCGAACTACTACCCGTAGTCCTGAATTTGGTGATTATTTGCTATTAGTATTTGTATTTTTCGCTTCTCTAAGCTCAACACCTCTCTCCGGTATGGTAGTCTTCGGATTTTCCAGCTCTTTGACTTGAGACACTGAGGTTTTCCCAGTGCAGATCCATCTAGATTTCTACCCAGATACAGGCATTTCCAATCTGACAAATAAACAAACAAACAAGTTCTTGTTGCCCAAGCCACATGGTTCTTGGGGGCTGTTGATGCCCGATGATGATCGGCAGTGGCAAGAAGCAACATCAAACGCCTGAATTTGGCCATCCCAGCGCCATCGCGAACTTAAACTTGACTCGTGCGAGGAACAAGCCCTCAAGAGATGATTGACGACCAGCAAGTCTGGCCATATCGGATAAGTTATCGGTCTTGAGAAGTGCGCGAACGGCAGCGCAATCCGTTTATGGTGGCGGACGGTAATCTTGCCAAGGGTTCCTGCCATTACTCAAGCGCCACATGATATGCTTGGCCTGGCCGAGCTGCATAACCTTCTTTCTCAAGCCCGGCATGCGCCAAGACGAGCATCCAGGTATCGATCTTGTGCTTGGCGGAACCCGCGGAAGGGCACAGTTGGTCCGTATCATCTCTGCATCTTTACTTCCCACGAGACAAAAGCACCCACTCACTCACCAAGCCTCAACCTCAACTCCTTCTCCTTCTGCGCCACCTCCATCTCGAGCCTGTCGACGGCGTACTGCAGCGCCTCCTTGCGCTGCGTGACCATCTTGGCCCTGAGCGCCGCGCCGCCCTGCAGCTTCCTCCGTCCCGCTGCAGACCCCGCCCTGCTGCCCGACGCCTTCCTCCGTGCGGCGGCTTCGTCCTCGCCCGCGGGCCGCGACGAAGACGAGCTCAACCGACCGGCCTGCAGCTCGGCGCGGGCCTTGAGCGTCTCGATGCGCCGCGCCTGTCGGTCCAGGTGTCCGTCTGCGCGGTCGAGGAGGAGTGTCACAAAGGGGCCAATCTCGGAGCGGAGGGAGGCCTCGGCGGCGGACAGGGTGGTTGCGGGGATGAGTTCGTAGTGCTGTTTTTGTCGTGGCGTTCAATGTTAGCTTTTTTTTTTTTTTTAGCGCAACAAGGGTAGGGTTCTAGTCTCGTGAATAAAAGAAAATAGTATGGATGGGGGCTGCCTACGCGGACAGACTTGAGCACGTTGCACAATCGAGGAAAGTCCGCGACGCCCGAGTCCAAGGTTTGGACGGACGACTCGAGGAAGGAGAGCGATGTGCGCAGCGACGAGACGCAGTCGCCGTATGTTTGGAGCGTTTGTGATGTAGATGGATATGTAGACATTTTGGGAGATGTGCTGTTGTATTGTGGTGGGATGAGTCCTTTTTTTTCGCAGACTGGTTCTTTAATCGAGGGCCGGTCGTGGTAGTTGTTTTGACGCGCCAGACCCGAAAGTGTTGTTCTGACGTCGCGTCTTGGATGTCGGCGGACTGATGGGTGCGGGGTACGTCCGTCGTTCGTCGTTGGGTTACTTTGGAGATGGCATCCAAACCTATATTGGACGTGGGAACCTAGTGGAGATCAACCAACCGGTAGAGCTGAGCGATCCTAACCCTTAGGTAGGTTGCACTGCCTTGACTGCCTCCTGATCGCAACAAACCTTCGGGCCTTGAAGCGCCCATCAGGTCAATCGCTTGCCAGCAACCCTCCCTTTATTCTCTGCGCTCAAAATTGTTAGCAAATCTGATTCAGTCAAATAAACTTCATGGAAATGAAAACGGGGGCACCTGTCACACATCAACAATGCATTGAGTGACTCACAAGATATTTAAACATTTTCTATTATGTATGAACAAATCCACGACGGCCACACCCAAACGCCAAAAAGGACCAAATCAACCCTTGAAACTTACCTTACATTTGACAGATCCAGACTCCCAAACAGACAAAAAAACAAAGCCCTAGGCCATTTTCCATTCCCTCGTGTATTCCAGCGGCACTCAATAGTGGAACGAGTTGTACTGCTCTTTGCAGCTGCGAGAGCCACAGTGACCCGTCAGGGACGTGTGCTTGCCGTGATGCTTCTTGCTGGGGCAGTTGGATTCGAAGTAGCTGTTGCTGCTGACCTCCTCAGGATCCTGGGATGGCGACTCCTGGTCCTTGGCGAGTCGCGCACACTGCTGGAGGAGGCTGTGCTCTTCGCGGTAGACCTCGCCGCAGAAGTCGCACTTGTAGAGGATGGTGTCGTAGGCGCACATGATGGAAGTTGTTTTTGTTGGAGGGAGCAGTTTTCTTCTTTTTTTTTGGTTTTTGGATAAACAAATGCCTTGGATGAGCCTATGTTGAAAACTTGACTTGGTAGTGACTGTATGGGATTGTATAGTTTTGCTGTCGACAAAGATCCCTTCTGTCGTATATTTTGACGAATCCGGTTGGTTTATATACCGGGCCAGCCAACAAAGGGCGCATTCTTGTCTGCCTTCTGGGTATACTGTTGATGGTATATTTTCGTCGTCGCCTGGATTTATTCCATTTCTAATTTTTGTCATGCCTTTTTTGTTTACATGACGGGTGAAGGGCGCCAAGTTCTTTTCCCTTGCCTCTTGTTCAGGTGCAGTTCAGCACTGCCCTTTGTTTATACCCTTGTCAGGATCTCTTTGTCTCTTGTCGGCAAAATTACCCCTTGTTCTTCTTCTTTTTATCTTTCGAAAAGTCTTTCTTCTTCCGAAACAAAAGACTTCGAAGGGGGGAAACAAAAGGACTTTATTCCTTTTATCATTCAGGGGGGGACAGCACACACACACACACACACACACACACACACACACACACACACACACACACACACACACACACACACACACACACACATACCTCGGTGCATGAGGTAATTCTTTTCTCCAGTTTGGTTTGTCGTGCTTTGTTTCCGAAACACCCTCGTGCACAACTTCGACTTGCTTCTTGACTTACGGGCGGAAATGACGCCCCTGGTTCCTTTTTTTTTGTTTTTTTGTTCTCGGGAAACCCGGCTTTGAGCGGCACGCATACCGATGTTTTTGTCCCTTGTTCAATGCCAATCTCGAGGATTTTAAATTGAATTGGTCACAGATACTCTGCCTCTGCAAATAACTGCCTAATAATAAACACGGATCACGGGATATAGTTCTTTTCTTTTTTTTTGCTTTTTTTTTTCCAGCACATGACGGCTGCTTTCGCGAATAATAAGGGCATACAGGGGGGGGGGGAGAGAATTAGGCTAAATGGAACGCCCAGTCCTATATACATTGATACTATAGAACCACCACGGATATCTCCACGCGAGAACGAACGCGCGTCTCACCAAAAACCAAACATGGTGTTGACAGCTCCCAACTTTGTTTACCAGGAAAATCTAGTACAGGTCCCCTCACCCACCATAAAAATAAAAAAAAATAACATCACTCCAAGTTGCGCAAATACATGCCCATGCACTTGATCGGGCAATAATAGGTAAACGGGCAGCGCGGCACCGGCGACAGCAGCAGCAGCACCTCATCCCCATCCCTGTCGCCGGCGGCCCCGACCAGATCCTCCGACCGGCGCCGCCGCAGCAGCATGTTGTCCATCTGCTGCGTCACCAACCTCGCCTGCATCGACCCGCACCCGTACCGACACTTGCTCGCAAACGGGCAGCCGCGCGGCACGCACTCGGACGCCTCCCCCTGGGTTCCCTCGGCGTTGACCGCCCGGCCCGCGTGCGCGGCCGGCATGCCGTGTGCCGTCCACCGCGACATGCGCGCCGTCCTCATGCGCGCGAGCCGCTCCTGGTGCTCCTGCTCGCGTGTCCGGTGGGGGTTGTAGTCATCCACGGCGGCTGTGTTGGGGTTGGGGTCGGGCGTGGGTTCGCTACTGCTGCTGCTGCTGCTCTTGCGGTCCTTGTCAGCTTCTCTGGCCTTTTGTATGATGGTGCACCTTCTACACAGGTCGCCTTCTGGGGTCACGCCAAAGGACCGACCGGGAAATGTCGGCGCCTCGCTGCAGTTGAGGAGGACGCGGGGGCCGGTGAGGAAGGTGTTGCAGTTGGTGATTAGCTCCCACGTGGAAGGATCGGAGTAGGGAGTGCGGCAGGACTGGCAGGTCAGGAGGTTTGGATCGTCTTAGTGGCACATCTTTTTTCTGGGGGAATTGCTACGCTTATTTCCTTGGGTTGCAGGAGTTAGTCTGTAGATATGTATGTCGAGTGTATAATGCGACCACTTCAAGGAGTAACTTGTCATGGTCACTCTTACTGCGATATCTACCTAGAAAGTTGTACTTATGTGTAAAGATGAAGGGGCAGCCCTTCATTGTTGGACATGGTTGTTCTTTGATCTCCATCCCATTGTTGTTCTTCATGTCCGCTTGCTATGCTTTTGCCACAGAGATTTCTCAAAGAATACCCTCGATCACCACCAATGTCTTTGTCTTGTCCATTCTTCGTTCTCCTGTTTCTGGAGCCGCAGGTCAAGGCCGAGTGATCTGGCCTCCAGTACAAGACTTGCGCACCTCTTGTTCACTACAGGCGGCCCTGAAGAACACGCATTGGAAGCGGGTTGTTATGTGAGTGACACATCGATCCTTTCAGCGTGCTGAGGCTGATTTGGGTTTGGGCACATGGTATTTTTTTTTTTTTTTTTTACAATACAGACTATCTAGTCTTTGGTGAGCAAGGTGAAGAACCTCCTCGACACAGCCACCATGTGAGCCTTCGTTCCCATGCACACCGATGGCAGTTTGAAGAGGAAGACACCTTGTTCCCTTACTCCAAGAATGAACAAAGATTCTGTCCGCCATGGTCCAGGCTAGCCATCAGAAAAGTGCCCTGGACGCGACTTACTGCAATGCCACTATGATGACAGACTGCACATTGCTAGTCCATATTCCTTGGCAACCTGGACTGTGATAGGGGCAAGACCGAGACATATTTTGCAAAGCCTCGAATGTATGGTCGGCAGAGCATATCAAGCCTCAAGAAAAATGCACACACCACGAACACCTACTAACACGAGACTGGAACATTTTTACTGAGTTTATCACACTCACTCAAAGAAGGTATGGAGCAGGCAAAGTGTTCATAGCTTGAGACGTTATGGGCATATTTCATTCCATGACTTGTTTAACGGAGAAAAAATAACAACAAAAGAGACCGCGTTTGTGAGAATCAAGAAAAAGAGTTTAGACAAAAGAGAAAAAAAAGGGGGATTTAATCAAAGAATATTGTGACAGAGTATAAGAATGGAATAAGCAAGAAACATAATAGAGTCAACAAAATCGAGAAAGAGAACGGAGACAGATCCCAACCGAGCAGAAAAAAAAAGGAAACAAACGGACGAAGCCGTGACATCTATCCCAGCAAACCAAGGCCAAGAACATCAAGAAAATATGTTCCTTGGACAAAAGATACCAATGAAGAGAGTCGGTGCTTTTTGCTATCCTTTTTCGGCCTGCGCAGATCCACCCACATGTGTAGACTTTACATGCTCTGGGGGATGTAGCAACTACCCGATATCCTATCAAGAGCAAACCTGGGGTCCAGAAAATTCCAACCCCCAAAGCTTTCAAAAAAAAAAAAAAAAGGCCATAAAAGCGCTGTATGTTCATGTGTGGCTGCGCGATCAAAGCATGCTGCAGTAATAAACCCCGTAAAAGTCGAGGGGTGCGACTAGAAAGCTGAACCAAACGCCGTATGCATTCCCAGGGACGATGTAGAAGTTTGAAGTAGGAAACCACTTGCAGCACGTCGTGTGATAACAGCAGTTGTGGTGCATAATGAACCAAATACGGTGGACGCATAGAGTGTTGATAAGGATACAATGTGGTGATCCTGAGTTCGCTCGGTCCGCCATTCCCGGCTCGTCGAATCAAAGAAGCGAGTGGACGGGGGCACCATTGCAAATGGAAGCCCCGGAGGTATCGTCATTCGTCATCAAATTCGGATTAGGTGTTGTTGATTTAGGTGGATAGGGGTGTAGAAGCTTTTTAGGAACTCCGTCACATTTGATAGTGTGATCAAAGTAAGATGTTGCAGTAACCGAGAGTAGCAACCGCCTCATAGCAAAATGAGGTAGTTACTCGGTGCAATACCAGTCTCACCCGTCTCTTTCCTCGCTTGCCACCACCTCCCACTGACGTCGCTAACCTCCAATATCTCGTGCTTCGAGAAGCTGATTTCGTTAGCGTCGTCGGGGTTGGCCTCGTATGTGTAGATGGCCTTGGCGCGGTACGGGTACTCGGTTGGGGGTACTATCTCCGCGTCCGCCGCGCCACCCGCGGGTGGTGTGGTCGCTTTGGGCAGGCCGCTCGCTGGGCCAGGTGCTGCTGGGAAGCCCGATGGTGCCGCGCCAGAGTTTCGCATGCCATTGACCGGCGATGGGTTCTCGAAGCCGTTCAGCTGCGCCGACGTGTACATTTGTGGTGGCTGAACCGATGTTGAGGTTTCAGGGCGGCCGATGCCATAGCCGCCACCTGTCATGGTCTGGCGGTTGTTGCTAGTCGACTCCTTGCTCAAGGCGAACGAGTCCAGGTAGGCGCGGGGCATGGCCGAGGGCGCGGATCCGAAGTAAAAGATCCAGACGATCTGTGGGGATTTCCATGACGATCAGCATACCGCCCCAAAAAGATGACGCAACAAGACAACTTACCGTGACCATGGACAACAGGATGAAACCAGCCGCAGCGGCTTCCTTAGCGCCGTTCGTCGAGTACACCAGACCGTTGACCGAGGAAGTCGTCAGAACCAGACCGCAAGCCATGTAACCGACAAGCGCAACATGATAAGTCTGGATGGTGTCTGAGGCAACGACAACAAAGACACCTGGAATCAAGAAAAAGTAGAAAACAACTGTCCACCATGTGTACGTTGGGAAGCCTTGGGTTGTTTGGATCTGGGCCACAATGGATGCGATGAAAGCAATGAGCCATGCAAGCTATTAGGTAATGATTCAATGTTAGTATTCGCGCACAGAAGTCGACAATGCTATGAGGATAGGCCAGTCAAGGCCTGCGTCGTAGACTTACGCCGGCAATTGATATCGTCGCCAATGCAAAAGGGTCACCAATAACGTTCCCCAGGCTCATGCCTTTCCGACCACCTCCGTACTGTCCTCTTGTGTGTTCCATTTTGCGCAGGGATGGAGAATGCAGCGAGCCGTATGATGGCATAGGAGAAACCGCGCCGGTTCTTCAGTAGATGCTGCCTTCGATGTTGATATAGAGCTAGTGTCTATCAAGCAACGTTGGACATTTGAGGTTCAAAAAGTAAAAATAGGGTCGCAGAATAGAGTCGGTTCGGAAGTGGAGCTGATCTAGTACGCAATACGCAGCGGGTAAAATGCGGTAGACGGTAACTCAAGCTAGGCGTCCAATTTCTTTATCGTCGATTGATTCGAGGTGGCAATGTTGTTAAGGAGGGACTGTGAATGGAAGAGTTCGTGATGCTTGGCGTAGGTTTAGTGTGTCGAGTTCGGCTCAAACCGTCGAACTGTTTCGATATCGTGCCAGACAAGGGGTTTGGCGAGCGAGAATTGATTGAAATGAATGAATTGAAGGAGATATGTTGTAATCGAGTCGTAATCCGTCACAGGTGTTCTGGTCGCCTCTTCTCAGCCCGAATAGCACCGTTTAATTGCAGATAAATGTGCTGTGTCAGATGCCTGAGTTCAAGTCAAAGGACAATGCTGCTTTGTCGCTTCGTCGTCGTCGGCCGGTTACAGCAGATGCGGGCGTGTGAAAGTCGGCAGAAAGTCGTCCAGGTTGAGAACAAGATACTTTCTATGGAGTGCAGTCAGGCGACGTCGGTTTGACCGTGACCAAGTCCAATCCTTGTGTTCCTAGGGGTTGGTTTCAGCCCTCGCTGGGTTTTCGACAGGCGCAGGGTTGGCGGTCAAGAGGATATTGACTGCTCTGATCGCGAAGCAAGCAGCTGGTCGTATCGTTTGAATCGAGCGGTGTTGTTGGTCGTCCAGGTGGTGCAATGTGGACACCGAGGAATTGTCGAGAAGTCGGCGCCTCTGGGTTTGGTGACTGGTGAGGGAGAGGGGGTGCTGTCTGCAGCGAGCGAGGGAAAGAAAATGGGTGGAGGAGGGTTAATGTCGGGAGAGGCGGAGCATGCAGCCACCTCTGGACCGTTCGGTTTCTCGAACAGTGAGTGGACAAGACCAGCGTCCCACACTGTGAATCTCCTGCCTCTGGGGCGGACGCTGAACGTGCCAAGCCAAAGGAGTAGGTAGGGACCAGGGTTAAGGAAAAAGTGGACCCTGTTCCGTTGACAGGGAGGGCTTTGCTTTGCGTGTGAAAACCAATTCCAGATTCGTCTTTCCGCGCTCCAAACTCAATCGACTGCCGACCACCTTTCTTTGATAGGAGGTCGGTGAATTTTAGGTTCTGTTATGTTCTGTTCCCTCTCTACCTACATAGGCAAGAATTTCATCATTCCGAGAACTCTGACGTACGGAGAGGAGGGAGAGCCAGATTATGGCCCTATTCTATTGCTTTGCTCACAGACTTCCCGAGATGCTTGCCCCTGAAGGTGTCAGGCAACTGAGCCAATCTACGCCAGCGCACGAGCCACCCACCAACTTCATTCAGCCTTTTGCTTGGACCCGCTCCAAGGATACTGTACCTACCAACGGAACTTGACTGTGGTCTCTCTTCAAGCGTTGAGCTCAGCTGTGCTTAAATAACTTCTGCAATGGTCTGACTTTGCCTTTGCCAAAGGCGTGGGGACGATGAGCCCGTCATGTACGTCTAATGCATTGCAGTTAAAGACTTATCACTTGGAATTACCAGGCCCATTCTTGTGCCTTTGGTATAGAGAGAGAAAGACAGACAAAAAGAACAGAGAAGGAGAGAGAAAAAATACTAATAAAAAAAGTTACCAATACCAAGTAATGCCGAAGCCTTGGCTATGAGGTCGGGCTCCCTCCTTTCCGCCTGTTTTTCCTCGGGTGAATGATCCGATAGATGGGATGGACTTGGTCTCTCGCAACTAACATGAAAGTTTATTATTGATTGATTGACTGCTTTCACCTTGACAGTGGGGGAGGGTATATGTTAGCTCTTTTTACAAACCACATATTACGGGTACATATCTACCAAATGAGACTACGTACCTTAACTTACCACTTACTACCGCACAATTCCCATTGATCTCAACAATGATGCATGGTTAACTTATTCATCTCCACAGCGGCCCAGCTCCTTGTGCATCTTGGTCGCTTTGTTCTCGGCCGAGCTGTGCACAACTGAACCCCCACCCGGGCGATGGACCAACTTTTGTTTCCCACTCTTGGTTTCACTACATGTGAAAGATTAAAAAGGCAGTGGGTTTAGTTCTGTTTTGTGAGTAGCAAGATACGTATGCACTTTCACTCCTAGCAACGTAGACCGATCATCTCTTGTGTCAAAACACATAATAGACGCAAGACAGAACCCGCTAGGCAAAAAGAAGCAAAGCGACTAGCAGCCTGTCTGTCCTGCATTGCGTGCGTGTGTGGCTGACTGCAGCCCCGCCACCCAAACCTGAGCTGTCCCTGTTTGAGATTGAACAAGGGGGGTTCAATGCAGCTTGCCAAGCAAATTGGGATGGCTCGTCATTGGTCATGACTTTTTTTTTTGGCGGTTTGCAATTTCTTGAGTTTTTTTGGGGGGGGGGGGGGGGGGGGGGGGGGGGGGGGGGGTGGACTGGCCTTGTCTGCCGACTGGGATGTCACTAGGAGCAAAAATAAAGAAAGGCAGCTAAATCAAGATGAATAATAAAAAATCGATCCAACGGGATGCCACCAAATATGCATAAGCCGCGAATTGGCTGGGTGGGGAAGAAGGGAAAAGTAAAAGGTTCAATTGTCCCATTGTCTCAAAAGGTCTAGATGTTTTTGCCTCCAGCTTCAAAATGCCGGCTTATACTTTCTTTTTACTTCTTCATCTTTGCCTTAAGCCGAGCTACGGCCAAATTTGTTTGCCTCGTCGGATACAAGCATTTCTATTGCGACGCAATTGGTGCTGGAGAAAAGCTGACGGTTTTGTTCAACGCCGGCAACAGCGGGTGTGGAAAAAAATAAATAAATACAAAAGCAATATTACGCAGCCGAAAATAGCAAAAAGGGCTTGGCCCAGGGACCAGGACGTTATTGAAAATTGGCTCCTGGAGCGGCTGCAAATAGCTGAGTTCAACGAGAGAGAGAAAAAAAAAAAAGCGAAGGCACCGCCCGTAACGCAAAAGAATGCAGTAAGCAAATAACAAATGTGGTACCTACCTAGGCAAACACGAAGCGCGGTTATCCGAGATCCCGGTTCGTCTTTCCAAATAGCCTTGGTCCCATGTTGTACGTTGTTGTTTTTATTTCATCGACTCTTTTTTTGCACTTGATGGTGGCGCAAAGATTTTGGCTTGCGCTTCTTAGACTCAGCCTAGGCTTTTCGCCCTAAGATCTCCATGGACGGGCCCCCACCCCCTCCTTGGTGTCACTACTGTACTCTGCAAAGTTGTGCCTTGCAGAAAACAAAAAGTCTACCGAGTTTAAAATTATGCCAGCAGCAAGCGTCTGGTCCGTTGCAGAGCCGTTTTGATCCGGTGAAGTGCGCAGATTCGTGGGTTCGTATATCGCCGCTGTCCAAATAAATAAATAAATAAAAAAGTCTTCTGATGCTTTGGGATTTGTGGGCTTCGTTTTGGGACGAAATACGGAGAAAGGAAAGAAAAGAAGAAAAAAAACACACCGCGGAGCAAGGTACCCGGCATGGGAAGGGTACTTTGCATTGATCGTTCGGAATTTGATCCTCAAGGGAGGACGCAAAAGAAGCAGAAAAACTGGATACCGGTACTTTAAATGATGCCTTGGATGCCTTTCTGGGCATGTGGTGCTGAGATAGCACGTACATTAACACAGCGGTAAAATAACCGCATCTCCACTGAACCCGTCCCAAACTTGAAGATCATGGGACTTTGGTTCTACGCAGGCCTAGATTGTCTATGAGAAGAAGCAGGGCTTCGTCACTCATTAATCGCGTACGGCATTTGCTCCATTTGCTGCAGGTTCTTTGCAGTTTTACAAGGCACCAGTTTTAATTACCTGCCTGTTTTATTTATCCCGCAAAACAGTCGCTTGACGCATGAGAAAGGGGCTCCTAATTTGTGCCGCACTGTCTCACCACCCACCCCCAAGCGTGGCAGCCACTTTTGTCATCGTTACGTTGGCTAGCAAAGAAGAGACCAAGACAAGAAAGAAACGCCACAGAGTGGCGGCGATCTGATGCACCGACCTCCAGAAAAAACGTAAGCCCCCCGAGCCCACGCAGAAACTGCACGTGAACTGACTGGGTTCATTGGGTGCATTCGTCCCATTCTCGTCTTTAATAATCCAATTTTGGAAATGGGATTGGATTGGCAAGACAGGATTTTTTGAGGCAGATTTCGTAGACAAAAGCCAGCACTAGACACGGCTGGGGATAGAACATCATTCCTCGATCTGATATTTTCTTTTCTTCAAACGCCTTTGGTGTTGCAATTCCACGGAAGTCTTGATTGTTCTCGTTCTACTAGCAATGCAGATTCCGGGCGAGATGCGCTCGAACAAATGATCATCACAGGCATTCACTCAATCGACGATTTCTCAGGGGTTTTATCTTGTCATAGCTTGGCTTGCTATTGCTACCTGGCAAGCAGGTTGGCGAGTGACATCAAAGCCAACATACCATGCATGCAGTTAACAATTTTATCACAATGCGACTACGTTTTGTTTTTCTTTTTTCTTTTTTTTTCTTGTTTTTTTGACCCAAAGTACCTAGGTACCTACGTTAAGCCAACGAAACCGGCGCCGCCGCCAGATCAGACCGAAACACACCACAACGGCCCATCCGCTGTGCCACCGGCTTTTACGTGCGCCCTGAAACTGAACCCGCTGGAATGGGCTGGAATGGGCCACTTTTTTTTTCTCCCTTTTTTTTACTTTTTCTTTTCTAGATTGGGTACACTTTATCTATAGTATCTGTCTCTTCTTTTTATTCACATGTCGTCGTCCTTCCGATCCGTGAATCTTACCCAACCCGGCTTGCATGGCGAAAAGCAAACCTTCCCAATCACTTCAATTAACCATGTAATGCTGCTTCCATCTCTTTACTCACCAACCAACCAACCTTAAACCACGCTGTTGGCTTATCATTGTACCCCACCTGTTTACCATGAATAGGTTATCTACACGAATACCAGACATTTTTTTTTTTTTTGTACGGAGAACATCAGCTCGGCCTCGTTCATCTGTTCAAAAAAAAAGATGGTTGACGTAGGCTAGCTCCCTGACAGTTCAGGGTCTGGTCTGTCTTAGAGTTTACTGTACTTTGTACATCCATCAATCAGACCCATCCTAAAAAAGCCATGCACGTCTTTTGAACCTCCGATTCTCCGAAATGCACTCGCCGCACTTGCACAGACTAGGCCCCAACCTCTCTTGTCTCTTTCTCTCCCTCCGTCTAAAAAAAGTACATTTTTTTAAAAAAATCTTTTGCTGCTCAATATGTCCAAGTGTGTTGACGCGGCCGATAAAGTTTCGAACATACAACTTGTCCAAATCACAACACGCACCCCGCCATCTTCCCCCCCCCCNCACAAACCACCGCTTCACGTCCCACGGGTAAAAGCCGTTCAGCGCATGAAACACGGAGCAGCCCCTTCCCGACCTCTTGGGGAAACGTCCAACCTTGTCCTCCGCAAAAACTCTTTTTGCTTTACGGTATGGAGATGCAGCAATTTGGAAACTTGCAGAATTGTAGTCGTCATTTCACAATCGGGCTGAGCAATGCTTTTGTATCATGCGCACCAGGTACCATGTAGATCACTACCCTACATTGACAAACTCCGTCCTTTTTTGGTCACTTAAAATTAATCAATTCCCTGTTTGGGTTTACGTGAAAGCTTGGACTCTGGTAAAGCAGTTATAAATTAAAGAAAGTTTTATATAATAGGCCGGGGTTTTTTTTATGTTCCATTTTGCCTATTTACTGTCAGGCCAGCCGTTTCTTGCGGGCTTCCTTACGAGGTGCACTGAACATGGGGTGCGGAATTGTTCGGTGAGATCCTTCTCAAGCCCGGTTCTGGGTCGCCAAATGTGAGTGCCGGCATATCGGGTCGTTTTCCCATTCAGGGAACCAACAAAAATCATAGGATAGGATAGGCTGTCGGGGGTTTGATGTGAGGTCCAAGGGCCGTACCCTGTCTACACTCTTGGGCAATGGGAAACATTTCTGCCATGTCCTGACACCCTAAAAAAGCTACGGTGACAGTTCACGGTGGTCCTCCTTGGGGGGTAATTTCATGTCGAGCTGGACTTGTTGGACGCCTTATTATCAACGACCAAGGCCGAGTTCCTGTTAGCTTTTGTTTGTTGTACTTCGTTTGCATACGAAATGAGAAACGCCATATGTGCAAAGTTGCATGTACTTGAAAAGGAATAACTTTATTCTATCTTCAATTCATCTCCTGATTGAAAAAAGATGCCTGATATCACCCATATGCTCGTACAAATGCCTCCAAGCAGTTGAGCACCAGCACTTGTCCACCTATTTGCATCCCGTTAATATTTCCTGTGCGCCCATCAAAAGATCAGAGGTTCGTGTAGATCCAACAAAATACGGCAAGGAATACTCAAAACTCCACCAGGTCAGAGACTATAAGTATAGTGATGCCTGTTATCAAGATTAAAAGCTCGATACAGGCATTGATCCGTCCGGCCAACCGATTTATTCTCACCATGGCTCAATGCTCCTCAACCCGAGACCGATCACCGTGAAAGATAGCTAGTACCACGGTCGTGACTACTATTCATAGACTCTTGTAAGATAGGATACTTTGCACTTGTGATTTTCGATGCGACGAATGGGTCGTTACAAACCTATCTAGCGTATATAAACATCGAGGTTGATCTATCAGACACTTACCCCCGCCGTAGTCGGGCAGCGTGAAGGGGTATCTTGGCTAGGGAAGCAGTCAGGCTGTCTTGTGGGAATTATGTCGGTAGTGCTGGCTTATGACCGAGAATCAGAAACCTCGCTGTGCTTGCCCTATGTCACACTAGGCTGGGGATCTGTCAAGACCGTGGGGTATCTACTGCTCACGAAGTCGATGGTGCTTCAATGTGAGTTGATCTATCTCCAGGGCCACACTCCGAGCCCAGGGGAACGCCCAATAAAAAGAAGTGGAAAGCCATTCACCCTCATGATACCCCTCGTGGGCGTGTCAGCTCATATGTCTCCAAAATAATGCACTTCTCATCTAGGCAGCTCCAAGACTCATGGTCAATTCTCCATCTTGCGGATTCCATGACAGGACAGGATTTCACTGAAGCAATATTATAAACCTAACAAAGATCTATTACAAACGACCAAAAGGGTCTTGGAACCAGAGCTGCCATCTCTTTTGCATGCCTGTCAGTATGACAGTTTACTCTCTGTATGCAACAGGACAGGTCCCAACTAGTCACCGCGGACCAGTTACGGTCAAAGGAATATCTATACCAAGCCCAACTAATAATATCTTCTTTTCAGTAGACCCTGATATGCAATTTGTTAAGGTGGAACAAAAGAGCCATGCACATGATTACCTGCCCAAGTTAAACAAACCGTCTGCCTAGTTGAGCCTAATAACGCCAGTTCAGAATTTCTAGTGCCCTCTAGGATTTGTTAGGCCGCGTTACGGGACATCGCAGATAACATCAATGACTTTCCCTAAGACGTTTTCCATAGAATAGACTGGAAGCCAGGATGCTTATATTAAAACCTTTAGACCATAAAGTACGATAGTCATTTGGTATTGCCGTATATTATTCAACTGCTTAGTTATTGTTCGTACACAAACCTCAACAACATCTTGATATCTGGACCTCAGAGCCCTCCACCCACATAGCCCATAGCCCGTCACCTTGCTTTCCCTTCCCAAACCAAGAAAAGGAAACAGAACAAAATGCAAGCACAACCACAAGACGACCAGGACGCAATCCTCCGCCGCCAATGGATCCCATACTTGCGCGCCAACCTCCGCCAGGGCGTGGAAACGAGCCTCTTCGGCTACGGGATGGTGGTGGTCCTGGCAAGTCTGGTCACGGTGCTCGCCGCCAAGACGCAGCCGCCTGACGCCGCCATGGCCACCTGCCTCCGCTCGGTCCTGCACGACCGCATGAGGCCGGCGGCGCGCCTCTGCTGGGAAGTGCTCGTCTACATGACCGCGGTCTACATCTTTCTTTGAGCTGCTGGTTTGGGTCCTGGCTCATCTGCGGCTCGTAGACGTCGAGCAATCCACGGCAGGAGGTTGCGGGATCGCGACGACTGAGCCCTTGACGTTACTCAGCATTGTCGTGCTCCTTCCCCAGCGTCAAGTGTATTATTGCGTCCCGTCTGATCTTTTTATTTTTTTTTCTCTCCCCTGACTTTCCCCCCGTCGATCATCTCAACTTTGGGGAGACCCGAGAGCCCGATGTCACGACATAGTTACGTGCGTGCGTACGTCGTCAAGTCCAGCAGGAGGAGCATGGCAGCAGTAGCGTTTACGCGATTTCGAACACATCTGCGTCGAGTGGGCCTTGCTCGAATGAAGGCCGTAACCGACATACCCCCCCGCAGCTGGCAAAAGACACCTACCACAACGAGAGCAAGTACGCTGGAGTGACTGCTTTCAGGTTCATTCTCGTATATCGGTCGGTGCGGCAAATGGGACATATTTATCTATAAGCGCTCAACTTCACCGGCGTCTGATGAGCCCAGTTGAATTTTTCCCGCACTGTCGATGCTGAGTTGATCAATGAGGAAAAGGCTGGTGAAGCACGGTTGATAGATGCAGCGATTTTCTGTCAGGGGTGGGATGACTCTGGTGTGAACCGTTGAGTGTCAAGAGGGATGCGTGTCTTTTTGTCAAATGGGCGGGTGAATATGCAAGAAAAGCCCGGTACTGTATGTATGTAACCTACCTAACATAGACCCTAGGCCTCTCCACATACACTTGGAATTTGCGCAGAAAAACATCCAGCTGCAATACAAACCCATCCCCGAGGGTTTCATGAGGACACTGTATCAAGCCCGAATGCCTGAGTACTCCTTAGGACAAAACGAACCTGGCACATTTCGCAACGCAGGACAACAAAAAAGCTTCACAGTTTCTGTTTATAGCAAGTAGCAAGGACAGGACAGTCTTTAAAGGCAAGACAAGGTAGTCAAGTCGTAGCATTGGTGACGTTGTTGTTTTGCTGTCAGTGGAGTAGGAATGTCGTCTCTTCTTGGCCAACAGTATATATAAAGGCCACGAATAAATAGACTGTGTAAGAATTGGACGGTTATCTTCAGAGTCAAATAGATAAAATAGACAAAAGCGCAAGCACTTCCCCAGTATGCTGTAACATACCTGAACAAGGACCCGCCTCGGGATTCCGTAAATACATTCACTCCATCTTTTCCTCCATTTCCTGTTGGCGGTCCTCTTGTTCAAAAGAAACAAAGCAGGACAAAGCGAACCATGAACAGAAACAAAACACCCATCCCCTAATCCCCGTTACGTAGTCATTCTCCATTGCCCTGTTTAACACATACTGCCAATATCCAAGTGGACAGGCCATCTTTGGAGTCGAGCATTAATTCTGTACGGGGAAAGAAAAAGACGAGGAACGAGAAGCCTGGGGCAAACAACAGATAACATTGGTAGGTAGGCAGGCAAAGACAACTTAGTTCATGGGTAAACTTGCACCCATGGTCAGTCAAGCTCTTCACTTGTGCTCTGCACATCAAAACCAAACGCGTAAAAACGCCAGCCTCCAAACAGAGGACGAAGAGTCATGACCCGAACAAACGCATCAAAAAATACCCAAGGACACAAAAAGGGCCAGGCAGAGTCACAGTTGTAAAGCCGGTTACAATCAAGGTTTCCGTGGAACAATTGCTTTCTATAGGTTTGTGCTTTTTTTTTGTTTTGTTTTGTGTTTTTTTTTTTTCTTGTTTTTTGTCGGTTCTTCGCTTCGATATGTTTAAACCTCTGAGGTGGATATAAGAGAAACATGAAAAATCATTTACCCCAAAGACCCCAAAGACCCAAAGTAGAAAATACGAAAAAAAAAAAAAAAAAAAAAAAAAAAAAAAAAAAAAAAAAAACACCACCATACCCCTGTACTTCTTCCATTCATTTGGACCCGTTGTCTTTCTTCTCATTCATGAAAACGATGTGCTGATGATGCTTTCTATATCAAGACAAGGAAAAAAAAAACAAAAACAAAACAACAGTAGGTAGTACCAGTAGTCCAATAGTTATAATGGCGACTCTCAGGCAAAGGAAACTAGTAGGGAAACACCCTACACACATACATATGGCCCAGAGGCAGAGACATGAAGATAAGTAGGAGGAAACGATTCCGAGGAATGTATATCAGGCAGGAGAGAAAACATAAGAGAGTTAGGAAAAACAAGGAGAAACAGCTTTGCTTTCCTTTGGCGCCTGCTTTCTGCTTTCAATGCTCGCGCTTCCGGGCTTGTTTTAAAACAAATGCAATCAACCCAGCTAGGGTCTGACCTCTGCCCTCGATCTCATATCCATATCAATCAGCACCAAATACCCCCTATGGCGTTTTTCCTTCAAGTGCAGATGGCATTTTCAAACAACATCCCCGCGGCCTAGTCGTCCATGACATGCGTCTCGTCGTCACAGGCATTCAATAACCCCTCTCAACTGAATCGACGAGACTTATGTAAACGCGCGAATCAGGTCCCGAGTCTAACATGAGCCAGCGCTTCTCGTCATCGTAGCACGTAGCCCCTCCATGTCAAGCAAAATCCTGAACAATGCAGATCGGCGTGTCCAACACAATCAGATCCGACCCATGACGCCGCAACGAGCAGCAGATTCAACCATGTTATCCAATAAGTCTGTCCTGGCCCACATGGCCAGCATCAGGCTAACGTAGCTCCATGCTAGTATGTGCAACTTCATGGAACCTTCTCAGCTCCAGGTTACACCCAGAGAACCCAGTTATGCCCATCGTACGTCTTGCTTGACTAGCACTCACACCAACGAGCAAACCGTTGTCTCCTGCCAGGAGACACAAGCCATTGCATCAGGGTGCTCAACCCCCCTTCCGGTCTGCGTCGTTCTTTGGTGGCTGCTCTGCACCCGACCCGGTGTGTGGTGTACTATTGACGAGGCTCGGCTTCTTCCGACTCTTAGTCTTCTGCCAATCACTCGCCTGCCCGCTGGTGGGGGAAATGGCCGCCTCGACCCGAGGCACGACGCGGTCCCTTGTCGGTGAGGCGGGCCCGTGGCCATTTGTATGCCCGTTGGGCTTGGCGTTTTCGTGTTTCACATTCGCGCTCGACCTTTGCTTGGGTTTCGACCCTTCCGCATGCTGCGTGCTCCTCGCATTGTTCTGCACGACACTCGCCAATAAACCTTGTGACGACGCAGGGCCGTCAAACTTACGAGTCATCGTTGGCGACGGTGTCCGAGTCTCATACACAGGCGAGAGGTGCGTGAAGTCGGGCATGGGCATAGAATGCTCCGGCATTGCCAGGTCCAGAGGCGCAATGACGCCATTTTGTTGCGCCCGGTGCATGTTGTGAAACCTACCAGCAGGCGAGAGCTGAGAGAATTGCGCCGCAACCGCCGGGTTCGGGATTATCCTATGATACGCTGTCGGAGATTGTGAAAATGTCCCCATGGCCGCGATGCGTTGATTAAACGACTTGGAGTCGGGGACCATGACTGGCGGCGCCACTGATGACGAGGGCGTGCTGGAGCCGTTTACAACCAGTGGCCTATCGCTGGGTGCTGCGGATGCCTGGCTAGATGCTGAGCTGTTTGAAAGCACTTTGTCGGACGCCATGTATCCATTGGAGCCAAAACTTGTTTGTGGGACATAATTCGGGGTCTCAAAGCTCGGTGTCTCGGATGTGATGCTCTCAGTAGCCGAAGGCTGCCGACTTGACCCTGAAGACAGCGTTGAATGGGATGCGGAACCGTTCACGACTACTGGCTTGGCCTCGATCGACAGCTTGCTTGTGTTGCCGTTTTGTAAGGTCGGCGTTGTTCCTGCTGAAGCGGGCGCTGTCGTACCCACTGAAAACGCCCTAGCGTGGCCAAGTGGCGAGGGAGAGCGCGAAGTCCGCTTCATTCTGCGATCAAGTATTGACTGTGGTGACTGGTGGTCTGATGAAAGACGCCGCCGGGCAAAAGTATTCTGTGACATGTCACCAAACGAAGGTGCTCCATTGGGAATGCTGCTCTGTACGCCACTTGGCATGGGTTTCTTGATTGGATTCGAGCCGTCATTCAGGTAATAGCCGACATATCCCGTATGGCCGTCTTCCGTAATAGGCGGAGGCGAGTCTGAGGACGACTTGCCTTCGAAGTCGGTATCAATCACCTCTTCGTTCTGAACAAAGTTGAGGTGTTGACCGTTGCCATTGCTTGTTTGCAAAGGAGTCAAGCCATTCACATACGCCTGCACGCCGTTGGATGCAGTCGCTGCGGGCGCAGCTCCCTGGGCCATCTGACTCGAAGGCTGCCCGCCGGCGCCAACGTGAGTATTTATTGACAAAGAGCTTCGAGATGCCGGCTGGGACTGCGATCTAAGCGTCGAGCTGCTCGAGGCACCACCAGACTCGCCAGTAACCGTGTTCCTATGTAAGCTTCTCCGGAACTCGGAACCTCCGGTAGCAGCAGTAGTCGTAGTGGCGGGCGAAGATGGATATGCGCTGACTGGAGATTGGTAAAACTGTCCGGGCATGGCGTACTGTGGCCACACATAGTTCAGTTCGGGGCGAAGCGGTGCAGAGAGCGGAGGCTGGTCGAAAGAGCCAGCCCGAGATCTGTCAGTTGGTTGGTTGCTTGAGCTGCTCATACGTTGCTGCATGTTGGCCATGTTCATGGCCTGCTGCTGTGCGGCGACCCAATGTTGTGAGTATAACTGCTGCAATCGGAATGTGTTCTGGTCTATTGGAATTGCCGTCGTTCCGTAAATGGGGTTGACGAAGCCATCGCTCGTCACATATTGGTATTGCGCCTGGCCCATAGTCGCATACCACTGTCCGTCCTGCATCAAGGTAGGCTGGAAGGCGGCTTGGCCCTGAGCCTGGGGCATAGCTGGATTGTTCTCGTAGGCAATGCTCGACGATGCCCTCCGGTTGTTACCTCGGTGGTTGCGGCTGCCCCGATAGTTTCCTCTCCCTCCCCTGTTTGAATGTTGCTGAGACGAGCTCCTGACCAAGACTGGACGTGGCGCGGCGGCTGGCTTCTGCCAGACGCGCTCCTCCTCTTTAGGGAACACGAACTGCTCGCAGCACTCATCCAGCTTTGCCTCAGCAATCAAGTCAAACGCGCGTCGAAGTTCCAAATGGAGACCCCTGAAGGACGTGTCGTCAGCTGTATTGCCCAGATTCCGTATCGTGTTGAACGGCTCCTCGACACAGAGCATGTTGTTCAGCGTATAGGTCCACCCTTTCTCGTCCTTGGAGATAAGTTTGCCCAGCCGAACTGATATTACCGACTTGTCAAAGTCGAACTCGTGCGCGTAGAATCTAAAGAAGTGAAAAAGCAGTTCGCCTAGTGTCTCCTTGTTCTTGGCCCCGTATCCTCGCAGCTTGGTCAAGTCGTCGGCGAATTCACTCGGTTGACCGTCTTTGGAAGTTTGCTTCTTGTGCGGATTTTGGTGGAGGGCTGGTAATATTGGCGGATCTCGGAGTTGGAGGAAGGCGATGATCATGCAAATCCAGGTGTACGAGCTGAGCGTACCACCGAATGCTACGCAGAGAAAACAAAAAAGTCAGAGGAGTCATCCTTGTTATAGGAAAGCAGAGAAAGGGGCCGGTTGCAGATCTATTCGCATCTTTCACGCACCTGCATCGTTTATTGTTCTCCTCCGTGTCCAGTGCTTGACAATCATCGCCAACGTCCGGACGCGCTCGTCGATCTCGACATAGGTCAACACCATGCGCGTGTTCTCTAATGCCAGCGTATTGTTGACGTTCATATCACACGCAAGCCCAAGCTCGGGATCCCAGATCTTCACGATGGGGACTTTGGCCGAGGACACGCATACCACCTTTTCCATACCACCTGTTCGAAATGATATGGGTTAGCTGATGCTGACATGACTTGCGTTCGAGGTGAGGGTTGTGCCTACGCTTCTGGAGCAGCTGGGCAATCATGCAGACGTTCTCCAAGTCCTTCCAGTCAGTCGTGATGCATATGTCCACTATAGCAATCTTGTTAGCAATTCGTTGGATTCTGTCAGACGAGATACCGGCCAAGAACTTACCATCGGAATCATCAGAGCACAACTTGTTACCGGATGATCCGAATAAATGCACTTTTATACTGTGTCCCGGCCATTGGTCGTTGAACATCTTTTCCAGCTTCTTGATCAGTTTGTCGCGATTCGCCTTGACCTTCTCGGTAGGTTTTAATCGATCAAATAGCTCCCGCATATCTGTGGTCAGTCTCCTCTCCTCGTCCTCTGAGAGCTTGCTCTTGATCTTGCTTGGCTCAACCTTTTCAAGACGGCGATCGCCCAGGCTATATGGAATTCGTCTCCTACCCCGAATCATGGCTGTCTCAAAGGCGCAGCCGCCCAGCCGTGGCGGCAGCTGCCTAAAAGTTGGCACCACGTTGGATTCGGAGTATGTAGATCGGGGTGAGTGGTTTTGGATAGCATTTGGCGATTGCTCGCGGTCTTCGAACGAGTAGTTTCTAGCATGCTGATGAGGTGTTGATGGCACGGAGCTCGCCTGGACTGCTGGCAGTCGAGCAGCTGGGGCTTTGTTAGGTGGGGGGTTATTTGTTGCTACTGTTGGTTTGGGAGCCGAGGAAGGCGCGTTTGATGACGCTGCGGAAGTGGCGTTGGAAGAAGAAGATGCATTAGGGGTTTTGGAGGCGTCCTTCTCCTTCGAAGGCATCTTGGGCGAAGCTGATTCTTTCACAGCTATAAGCGCACGATCGGCCTTGTCAGTGTTCCTTGACTGTTTATTCCCATGGCAGTTCTGGTTGCCGTTCGACTTTGATGACGAGGAGTCCTTGTTGGAGACCTTGCTGGACGATCTCGACCTGGACTTTGCGGGCGCGGTAGGAGAACCCTGCAGTCCACCGCCGCCGCCTCCTCCTGCGCGCCCCGGGGCAAAAAGCCGGTTGTAGCTCAACAGCTGACTTTGGTGGTAAACTGAATGCTGCGATAAGAGCAAAAGTTCGATAGGGGTCTGCAGTATGGGACTTGTGATGTCGCTTGTCGAATGCTGACCAGGAAGACTGGTTGTCAGGTTCGGCCAGGGAATGGTAGCGTAGTTATGCTTGGGTTCTGCTGTCGTAGACGACCGACCGTCCATTTAAGACGGGCTGAGACGAAAACGTCGTCGGACCAAGGTTCTATAGGCTGATCAATCGATCCAAAGAGCAACAGAGGTAGAAGAAGCCTTTCGATGTCGGTCGAGCTTAATTCGGCTTCGTCGACGAAAAAGCGAGTCCTTGTTTCCACAGTGATATGATACTATTGGTCAACCGGAGGGTAGGTATGTCACGGTCGGTCTTAAGAGGGCTGCGATCTCAGCTGCATCTGGCAAAGGAGGCGGCGGCAGTCGTAAAGGAAGTATTGGATCATGCGTTTCGGGGACAGCGTAGAATTGGTATTTCGATATCAGGCTTCAAATGTGACGGATGCTTGCTGTCAAAAAAAAAAAAAAAAATGCTCTTGCGTATGGGTAACAAGTACAGGGACAGGTAATGGATCGAATGCGTCGTGAGCAAGCAAGCGAGCGAAGGAGGGAAAATGAAGACGCCCGCTAGCGGGTAATGATGGCAAATGAGGAGGAGCAGCCCGTGTGCCGCCGATGATGAGCTGCAGCGAACTCGATCGAGGAAGAAATCCGGTTGATGAAACGAGTCGAGTATAATCTAAAAAGACGACGACGACAAATCTCGGAGATGTTCGTTGGCGACGTTGGTCGATTTCACCACGAGTCGACGGGCGATGGTGATTGCGGTTGCGGGTTCCAGACGTTGCAGTCGAGTCGTTTGGCCGCTCCAACCGAAGTAGTGTGTGCACACGAGGAGTGGGCAGGCAAGGCAGTTGCTGGCGATTGAGACTTGGTGTGTGGGCTGGTTACCTACAGTACGGGCAATGTTCGGCCCCCAGTCGTGCGTGCGTTGGACCCAGATTGAGTAGAGTAGGAAAATGCACTGGGCACTACAGAGTTGGTGGTGGCAGGGTGGCCAGGTACGGAGCATTCAGGAGGGCGGGGACAAGGGTCGCCCCCTATAGGAGTAGACCTGGGTTCGGGCCGGCACTGTGCCTCCATCCTGTCACGAGCCACCACCAAGACTGCAATGTTTGTGGGCTAGAAATGAGTGTTCCCCCCTCCAGCCTGCTCAATTTGCGCCACTTTTCGATTAATCTATTTTCCTATTCGCCTCGCTCTTGGGTAATTAATATCTATCTGTTTTGGTTTCTGAAAAGCCATCTTTGATCTTGTACATTTTTAGACCTTTGGTACCTAACATGCCTCATATCTACCTACTTATGTAGATAACTAAGCATGCAACGATCTCATGCACGACGCTTCTGTCTGTGAACGATCCTGCATTCTTCAATGGCCCAGTTATTTTTCACGGCCTAGAGGAGGTACCAAAGGACGTGTACCATAATCCCTTGCAACTCGTTTGGCGCACTGTATGACCGTCCCCTCTGTTAGGTACCAAGGTACCTTGCCCACTTTAACTCTCACATTCGAAGCTGTGCCAGAAATGGTTCAGACCCATGAGCGCAGCACCAGAAAGAAAAAAAAAAAAAAAAAAAAAAGAACGCCTTTGAGGTCACTGGTCTGCTCTTTGCCCAGATAGGTCTCTCTAGCTGGCGTTCAGCCTTGACTAAGAAACTAGCGGTGCACAACGCAGCGGGCAGGGCTGATTAGGAAGACATCGTGGCATCTGCTTGACAAGCGGCCCTTTTTGTCCCGTCCAGCCCGCCAAGCCGACGGACCTAGACAATACTTAGAACCCTGACGAACAACGGTTTCCCTTCTGCTCACGGCACTTTCGCTTCCACAAGACCCTGGCCAGCAGGACCTGTATGGGCGCTGTATCCGATCCCCTGAAAACGGCACTAGCCCACCCTGTGTTTATTAGGAAGGCGGATTATTGAACCAGCATTCGAGCTTCTATGGAGAAAAGGTCCCTGGTTGCTACGTTCTGGAAAGAGATGCCTCTTTTTTTTCAACTTGTGGGGGTAAAGAAATATGTTGCCGTGCGGCACACCACGAGTTGATGATGACCATGTCTTACCTTGCATAGCGTTGCGTTGCGTTTGATTCGGTATGGTTTTTGCTTGATTTCTCGAGGTTGTTGCAGATGTCGCACACGAATTCTGACTCGGAAAACGCGAATAGGCCTAGTTCTAGACATACCAATATTACATTACATTACATTCTTCTCGGTGCTAGCAAGGCCTCCTTCCCAGCAGCGTGGGCGAGCAGCAAATTATGCTCCTACCTTACCTAGACAACCCGCGCCAATGAGGGAGTCCAAACCACAATACTAGTCGCAGTAACGATATTGTGATGGAGTCGATTCACCAGACTAGCCGGGCTCTTAATCGCCGGGATAATTTACGAGGGAAATCACTGCGGAGGCTGCAAGGCCCGTCAGGGTGGGAAGTCGCATCGATCCATTATTGATTGATTGTATCGCAGTTTTTGTTGTGTCCTTGCGTTGCGTGTCCCATAGCACAGTGTCCAATCCTCTTTCCTGTACAGTTCTCACTACCTTTTCTGGCAGTCGAGTCAAATTTGAACTGCAGTAATTAGCAGGCTTCTTTCTGCAGGTTGAGCTCGGCCTTTGTTGGTGTTCCTTTTTTTTTTCTCCAGTAAAATAACTCCTAGTCTGCCTAATAATACAGACAGGCCCGACCAGCCGCGGGCCAGATGGAAGAGCAGGCCAAAATCTTACTTCGTATATCCATACTACCTACTTAATAACCACGTTACATACCTACCTAACTTAAAATAGGTACCAAGGTAATTACGTGGTACCTATCTTGCAAAAATGGCCCATGCCAACGATGCAAAGGATGCCCCTGATAATCTGGGCGTTGCAAGGCATTGATTGACCTAAGCAAGTGACCAGGTGCTGCGCGTCCATTTCTATGGATCCGGTCGAAAACGTCTACTACTACTTTTACCAAGTTCGAACCGAGCTTCGTCGCGACACTATTTTTAATTCTCAGGCAAGGCCCATGGCGGCAAAATCCAAAATTCGCGTATTGTTCGGCGTCGCGTCCTGCCCCCTAAAACCTCCACTGGGCGAGGAGAGATGAAATCATCCCGCCGAGAATCCCACTGACAGTGGATTAGATAAGGTGGGCGGGGCATTACAGACAACCCCACCAGCGACACAGTACCCCACGATTTTTAGACAGTGCCGGGCCCGCTTGAAGCCGCGGTAAGGTACCTCAGGTACCTAAAGTAGGTATTCATTCCTAGATGGCAAGATGGGAAAGATGAAGGGAAGGGAAGCAAATTCGTCAAAGTGTCTCACTCAACTTCAGCTCAACCTTCCTGCCCGAAAAGGGCGAGCAGGGGTGGAAAGCTAAAAGCGCCTCCGGAAATCAATCAGACCAAGTGCCAGACTGCGTTCGTCCCCTCATCTGTTTTTGATCTGAACAAAGCATCGTCCCAATTGCCAACTTGTCACCAGCTAAGCCGCTCATTGATACTATCTGTACTGTACGGTTGTTCCACTACGTAACAAACCGCCGAACAGAGACCTGCAAAGAAAATTCCCGTGCCACACGTTTTTTTTTTTTTTTTTTTTTTTTTTTTTTTTTTCTCCTCGATTGAAAAATTTCCTTGTCATTTAATTCTTAATTCTTTTCTGCACGACTCAGCATTAAAGCGACAGGAACACAGCAGTCACCCTACTGCATAAACTACAGATGCTCTTCAGCTGCCATTACATGCTTGCATGGCTTTCTCGGCTTAGGATTGTTTTGTGCTGCCGGTTTATGCTCACCAACGCCACCAACCAGTCTTCTTCAATCACTCGAAACGGCGAGCAAACATTACTGCTCTGCGCCGCAGACCCCACGCTTCCCCTCCACAGCCAGCGTAAGGCTGACATCGAGCTGGCCATCAAGCTCCCACTCCTGACTCGTTTCCTGAGACGGACAGTTAGTAAGGCGAGCCGAGAGGTATACCGAGCAGACCAGACTAATCTGGGCAAGGCAAAAAAAAAAAAAAAAAAAAAAAAACCTGCCGATCAGGAGGGGCTGGTGCCTGTCAAAAAACATCTTATGCCCAACCTGGTCTTCCCACTTTATCAAAGGCTGAGCTCCTTTTGGGCAAAGCAGCTTGATCGCAACCCTCTTGCTTATTTCTTACCTTTTTAATTCATGATTCATGGGGTCATACATGATGCAAAGCAACTATGGGGTCGAGTAAAGTCACTTAACCATGTCTCCTGCTCAGGGCTTTGTCTACTGTACAGTAGTTCTGGATCAGTCGCAAACTCCCGGCTCGCCGGGTAGTGTAGCCCATCTATGACATAACACACCTATTCCACTTCCGTATCAACATCCGCAGGCAAGGCAAGGCGAGCACAAAGCCGATTGGGGCTCGTATAGGGTGCTTGCTCAGCCCATCATCACACCAAGCATCACACCAACACCATGTACTCACTCTGACGCCGCTTTCAGCTAGCCCCGGTGAGAGTGAGAATGGGCATGTAGGGAATTGTTCTCCCACGTTTCTATCCCGGAATCCCTGCTCCTTGCGTCCTTTGTGCATCGCCAAGACGTCAGTACTTTGGTCAACTTAACACTTTTTTTTTTGTCACCCTTTGTCAGGCTGGCTGGCCACACCTTTTTTCGTACATCCTAGTGGAATTAAGAAGACACCTCTTTGGCTAACTCGATTGCTCCTCCCCGCGACTTACCCTCTTTGGTTCTGACTAGAAAGTCAGCGGAGCAAGCCCATTAAACAGCCACAAGCCCGGAACCACATCGCGGCTCGGCTGTACTTGGAGGTTTACTGTCATGGTCATTTTTGTAAACCAAAAAAGAACTTGTTTGCGGCTTGAGTTCGGACGAGATCTTCATAAATTCTTCCTAGATCGACCTATCAGCGAGGTTTTGGACCACCCACCTCGGACAAGTTCGTCACAGTTTTGGAAAAAGTCTACAACAATGACAGCGCTAGAACCCTTGACCAGGACATCCTTGATATTGGCTCCTATGCCTCTCGGAGACTGGAATGGGCGGCACAATAATCATCAGTCATCAAAGCAAGGCAGGTCCCTTTTGCCCGGGGTTAAGGTGTGACGAAAGGACGGCTGGGGATCTCTGTTAACGGCGCATGTTTGTCGTTGGGACCAAACCCAACCTGTTTACTTGTTAATGTTTAGTTGTCCTCTTCCGCATTCCCGTATTGGGAGTGGCAGGGTCAAGACATTGGGGTGTCTTCTCTCATGCGTGTCAGCTTCTTTTTTGGGGGGATCAGTACCCCGTCAAGCCTGGTGGAAGTTTGCTCCGCCCAGGTCGCACGGCAAGCCTCCTCGATGACGCCCCCCGAGACCAATTCCTTCTCAAAAAGCCATGAACCTGCTTTACGATGTGGTTGGCTCTGGTTCAAATTACGGGGATCGCGCCGTTGCAGCGAAATGTCTCTCGGCATTCAGCACCCCGGCCTGCCAAGACCCTGAGAGGCTTTTTTTACTCTCTGAACCCTTTGCGCAGCGCACAGTTATGCATTTTGCTTCCTTGTTCTTTGACAGCTTGCGATGCCTATAATCGATATAATATTGCTTTTCTTGGGGCTAAAATATACCACTAATGGGTGGCAACATACTACTACCATGTACCGCTAAGCCAGCTTCCAAATCCACGGGGCGGCACTAGATCAACAAACCGGCGTCATCAACGGGACCACGAGTCTAGGGTCATCCCGTCCTTTTTTTTTTTTTTTTTTTTTTTTTTTTCCTCTGTTCGTCCCCTGCGACCGTATGGGTTTTTTTTTTCAGTTTCTTCCAACGTCCAGACTCGTTTCTGTGCTAGCATGAGACGGCTTGATTTTTTTTTAGAGGGGCACGGTAGCAATTACTCGTTCAGGGCTTCAGATGAACCGAGGATGATGGGGTTTTTTTGGGGTTTTTTTTCCCCTCTCCATCATCTATAATCGCCCGGCGATTTATGATGGCTCAGGATGAGCCAAGATCACCTACTGTTATCTCATTATAAAAATTTTCTTTCTTATTTTTCCTTGCGCCTCTCAAACCCTCCCATGTTCACGTTTCCATACCCAACCTATCATACCCAACATACCTATACTCCAGATGAGATAAAGTTCGCCCCCTGAATTGCCAAGCTGATTTCATCCCAAATTCTGTCTCCAGACACCCAGAGTCACCAGCCCATGCAGAATCAGACAACGCCGGTCCTAGTCTTTCTTTCTTGTCCATTAAACTTATGCATCCATGACATATCAGCGGGCTGAATCGATCTTCGCTCGCCACACCCTCCCCACACGGTACAGCCCCAGATTCTTTTTCCAGATGACGGCTATCGCGGGTCAGCTACTCCTCTTTGGGTCACTTTCGGGCTTGTTAAGCTGTATACTCGAAAGAGTTCGCTTGTTCCTTTGTATAAACGTCTCTTTGACACACTCTTATGTCGTGCTTATAATGTTTTTGGCTTTTTTTTTTTTGCCGTCTTGCGTTTCAACACGGCTGTGGGGTGAGGATGTCCCACCAATGGCTGGGACATGCAGGCTCTTTTCCGCGGATATTCAATATAGCCGGCTCTCCACACCCCTGGGCGTTCTCCGGCGATCTAGCCAGGTGGGCGGGAGGTGGGCGGGTCAGTAGGCTATATTTGGCCAGACCATATTGACGACAGCATTGAAAGGATTCCCCTTATATAGAAAATCGTGTGATCCGAACGAATAGTGTCGGCAAGCTTTTTGTGACTCGAGGAATTTGCAAGGGCATCCTGCTTCATGTCGGCAGGGTGCAGTCTTGTAAAAAAGAAAACCCGCAAAAAGACTCTGGACCTAGTCATTTCTCTTTGTGAGTATATCATGTGATTTAATCTGGCCTGCTCCATATAAGACTCTTTTTGTCTTGATCTCAGCTAGTACTAACTGCGGCGAAGCTCTTCCAGACAACTTGACATGAAAGTCGATGTTTTTCTAACAATATAAAAGAAAATACACAGGGGATCTTGTGGGCTTCAAATAGATGTGCCAGCCCAACCAGCCATCGCATTCCAAGCTTGCGAGGAAAGTCTCGTTTTGCAGGCCAACGCCGTCGGTCTGAGGTTTCGGGGAAGTGTGCTAGCTTTCTTATATATCACCAATGTAACGCACAATCCTCCTCGCGTGGCTCGGGCCTTTGACGTACAATGTATTGCAGACCCAGCCTGACGTCAAGCAAACGCTGTAGTCTCCGGTCCAGCTATAACGGCGCAGCTTTCGCGTGGCTGTTCGTGGTGCGGTCCAGGCAAGGGATATCTTCCCTCGTTGTACAGATGTAGCAGAAAGCTATGATTGTGACTGCTTTGCTTTGCGTTCCGACGTATGGTGTCGCCGTAAAGCGGCATCCAACAGCGTCAGGACCCAAAGTAGTTGCCGCCTGCCAAAACTCGAAGTCCGCGCTCCCCACGGCACCAGCTGGACAAGTTAGTGAATGCCCACTGCAAGCGAGCACACAGAGTCTTTTACAGTGATCTAATAAAATGGAATGTCAGCCATGAGTAGGCCTCGCTCGTTGGCTAGGACTTAGTCAACCAGCTGGTTGAAGATGTACTGCCACAGAGGGCGGTTTGCCCAGTGCCTGCACGCTGGAGCCTCGCTTGGGAGCTCCTAAGAGTGGGCAGTTGAGGGAACATCAAAAAGCTGAACACCATGTGAACTTGTCTGTCCGCCTCTTGTAATTATGTCAGCTACATAGTAGCACGACCTCCAGCTATTGAGTTACGGCAATGTCTCAATCTTGCGTCGGAGCTTCTTTGTTGCGGGCGTGTTCTGACGGCACGAACTGTTTCTAATCTTCCGTCTTGTCCTAACCCGGTAGCTCAACAACTTTCGGATCTGCTGCCCAGCAACCTTACGTCTCTGAGGCTCTATGTAATGGATCTTGGTCGTATCTGGGCGCCGATAGTCTGGCGAGCACAGCCGATGTAGAGGCGCGCCTTGGAGTTTGTTCCGGTGGCAAGATCTGATTTGCCACGGTTGGCTCAGCTCCAGCTCTTTCGATGAGGTGTACAAACTTCTGTCGTTGGTGGTGTATGGAGGCGGCGTCGACAAGTCCGCATTTTGACGTTGTCGCGCCCTCCATGCCGGGTTATGCTTTTCTTCGTCCGAGGTGTAGAATTTGGGCTTTTCCGTGCATCAGATCTCCTAGGACCTCCACAAGCTCATGACCAAAGTATTGGGCTACCATGAGTATATCACCCAGGGGATGGGATACATGTACCCTGAGCAATGCAATGCGACCCATTACAACGTGGCCCGTCCAAAACCGCCCAGCGAGACGTTACTTCCCGGTGCTGTACAAGGGAGACCAAGTTACGCCACGGACAAAGGCATAGATGGACGGTTCAGCACGTAGGGTGGTGATTCCAGAGGAGGGTTCATTGTTATATGCACTAGCAAACGACTAAGCTTCAGATCCTCGGCTACGGTCTCAGGACATCAACGCCACTACTTATCTGAAGGGCGTCAAGATAGGTTTGGACCTGTTTCCAAAGATGTCACGGTCTTTCCCGCTTTGGAACAAGACTCTGGACGACGTGGTGTTGAACAAGATGCACGCTTCGGGTGACCACTTTGCCACCTTTGAGGGGCCCGAAGAGATTGTGATGACTTGCAAGAAGTGTTTCACGGAGGTGAAGGCGCTTATGGAGTGGCAATGAGCAATACGGGATACGCCGAGAATCAGGAGCCAAAAAAAAAAAGAAAACAGAAGCATGCATAGGTATTTTCAAGGTTCCTATGCTGGCTTTGAAGTGAACCTCGCATTGGTACCTACCATGTCCGAGCCAAGTCTGATATCATGAGAATCTACTAACCAGAATATCAATGTGCGTCTCATCCAGGTCGCTTGGTATCAAGTTCAACAGAGCCCCTCGCAGCCGCTCCGGCTTATAGTCAGAAGAGTCTTTTAGACACTACTTGTCAGCTTTAGTCGGGTGATCCGGCTGTGTCATTCTAGCATTGGCTCCTGGGACTGTATTCCGAAACCGGCGCAGTTGTCTGGTCTCCCGGTCTTCGGCTCAGGGGATAAAACCACATTCCATCCAGCGTCTCCCAAGGCAAAGTGTGTAATGGTATATATGTATACTCCATATTGGGCTCCCTGGGGAGCATCTCAATGACATCCCTAGAGTACGGGATTGCAGACGGTGTCCATGCTTCTTTCCAGTCTTTAATACGGCTTCTGGGCTATTAAAACATCGCCTTGTTATAAGACGTAGTTCTCCCCATCTCACTAACCGCGACTCGTCACCTAGTTATCTATCTGGCTTCGCGGTAACTTTGTCCACGGGTTCATAATAGAGATGCAAACAGAACCACCAAAGCTACAAAAGAATGGGTATAACAGCACCAGCTAGCTGCTGAGGCAATCATAGTTTGGGTAGTCGCTGACTCAGTTGCACCTGTTGTAAGCCCTGTCGCCGGCGTTGTGATGCCCGTACTCAGAGCTAAGGACGACGCTTTCACGGGTACCGAGTTCTCTATATTCTATGACATGGCTTTCGGGCTTTTCTAGGGCGTTCTCGTTCTTGTGACGGACGATCCAGACTCAGCTTGGAGTCTAGGTATCCTTGGTCACGCAGGCTCGGTCTTTTCAGCATTGTGACCTCACGGGCGGAAAGAATCCACTTGTACTTTTTTGCTGGTCTCGTTCATGAGTACCCAAGTCGTTTGTTGAGGACCAAAGTATCGTGCACTGCACTTCTTATGAATTCATTGATCTCCTGTTGTTTATTCTTTGCCTCTTTTCCAGTGGTCAGAGTGGCGATGTTGTGTGCCGGTTGAGTGGACTGCCTCAGCAATCACGCGCGTGTACCAGGCACTCTCTTGAGGCTTTTCGTTTCTTGAAGATGAGCTGGTCTCAAGATATTCATCCACTCCAAGCACTCAGGAAAGGCTCTTCACACGTTTTCCTTGCACCCATTTCAGTTTGCCATGATGCTACTGAATGTTTGAAAAAAAACTGTCATCCAGTTTAGTGTATATGTGGACTGGGCCCCCTTGGTTATCTCCACGGTGCTTTTCAGTGCAAAAGAGAAAGGTACGAGGGACACCCTAGTCAAAATGTAAACATGCTCTTCAAGTTACATGTCTTTTGATGACTTGATAAAGCCATTGAAGACCTAGCACCATAAAATGCCGGATTTAGCGTCCCTCCCGATGGGCAATTTTTGCCGCCCATTGTGTGATTTGAAATTTATGCACTTATTTATTCGTGTAGCAATTTATATATAGTTTCTATCTTGTAAAAGCCGGGAACTAGAAATAGTGCTACAGTGAACTGTAATTAACGTTTATCAAGTAATATGATATCTTAAGGCTTGGTGGAATATATAACTGAAGATATAGATTTAAAGCCGCCGAGATGACAATGGGTTGATTCTTCATGCTATCTATTACAAGGAATCAGAACGAACACAAGTCCAACTCCAAGGAACTTTTGTCCGTCGACCTAATTGACAATTATAAGCTGGGCCCTGCAGTGCTTTATATGGAATAACATGAATATATCAGTGAAATCTTTGGTACTTATCTTGGTTTTGTTCAAGGTGTTGATTTATCTACATGTTTATATGTGTCTTGACCGGGGTTTTGCTAAGCCCCTTTGTTAATGTTGGCTTATTATTTTATTTTGCGTTCTTCGCAGTATGGCTTTAGTCACTTACCGTAAAGAGTCCTCATGGTAAGAAATCCGAGAGGAAATTTCGAGGCGGTTTAACAAAATAAATACCAGCTTCATCGCCACGCTCATCTGGGCAGCAATGACTGCAGGTGCCTTTGCCAAGCTTAGAATAAACGAATGCGGACGGTAATAAGCCTAAATAAAACCCCCAAAGAAATAGACTGCCGTCTACCAACATGCCAACAAACTGAACATAAAAGTTAAAAAAAGTTGAAAGTCAGATGTGATTGAACTTTGATGAAAGATGTTGGGATACTATAAACAAGTGCAGCGAGCAGGATTCTTTTGCAGGTACAGGTAGCAGATTCGGGTCCTGCGTCAAGATATTGATGGCCACACCTGGACCTTTATACACGATAAAGAGGTCGGTGATACTGGAACCTGGTCCATGGCGAGCAAACTTCTGTACAAAATTGCTGTGCAAGTTGTAGTTAGGAGATAGGCCACTTTGGATATAGTAGCTCACAATACGACTAGCCAGCTAACCCGAACTCATAGGCTCATAGCACATATGTAGAGGAACTCTCATCATCAGAAATCCGATACGGTTTACACCCCGACTAGGCTACCGCTGTTTTGAGTATTGTACTGCCGTGCAGTTAGTGTGCTAGGCTAAAGCACGAAGCGGCGTGACGGTGGACTCGCTGGTCTAGCACCAGTTAGCTTCTGCCTATTCAGACTGTAGTCTGTACCAGTTCTCGGAACCAGTAAGAGTATACTTCAAGAGCTATTGGTGGAAGAACGAAGCAGGAATCCGGCCAATTTGGGGGCACAAACACCAGATTTTCGACCCAAATTGCACATAAATAAGAGCTGCTAGTCTGAAGTCTCACATTCATCTTGACTCTTGAATCTGTGGAGGTAATTGTTAGGATTCAAACCAGCACAGGTGGAACCGCTGCGACCTAAGTTCTGTCCGGCTTCGATGTAAATATATTGTGTTGCCCTTTTCTCGGACAAACTGTTGAGTATAGAAGCCGTATTTTGTTTTAAGACTATTTAGCAGACCGTCTTTGGCTACTCTGTGTTGTGATTTTCTTCATCTGTTGTTTTGCTTGCATCACTTGAAGCTCACCAAATGAATGGGGCAAGCAGAGGGCAAACAAACAATTTAATCAGTTTTCCTCGTATATTTTACTGGTTCTCCTCTTCTCTTTCGTCTTTGTTTTTCTCACAACGTCTTGATCATCGTTCATAATTATCGTCACCAAAGTATGCCGCCATCAAGATATTCCGAGGCTTGGCCAGTGCAAGCTGAAGCCCAACGCATCAGCGAGGAGGCCAGCCATTCGGCGTCTGATGAAGGGGCGGAAGGACAGTGTAACCCGGCAGCAAAGCACATGCTTCAACTTCTTGATGCCTTCGCTTTCGAGTCTCTCAACGGCGATCAAACGGTTTGTGCATTCTTTGGGTCATGGAGGTGAGTGAATCTGATCGACGTTGACATGGCTCAGCTCAAATTACCTGTGGCGCTCAATCTGACCTGAAAATTTCTTTTCTCCTTTGCAGATCTTGATGTTTTGAGCATTGTTGCCTTGGCACACGCGGTGAATACATCAGGTTTGGTGATCCAGAATTTGACCACCTAAAAAGAGCTGGTGCCTATCATGACGAAAGACGAGAGCATAATTGCATCACAGCGTGTCCAAAGACTTTTAGCGTTTCATCCTAATTTGATGATGAGCAGCAGGCAATGGGGAACATTCGGTTGATAGACCTTTGGTGAATGGAAACTTTCCTGCTATCATCCCTTCCGGACAAGTCTTGTTGCCAAGAGCTGAGCATAGATTGCACCCAACTTGACCCTGGAGATCGTCCCACGGCTCATGCTTTTGTTTCGTCGAAGAATTGGGAAGACCAAGTATTGCCTGCCATCAGCCACATTGGCGAAGACTCACAGGATGAACCCATCGAAGCTGATCAGGTAAAAGGAAGCCAAGTTGACATCTGGCCAGACTATGCCTCAGAGTGACGTTCGGGTGCCCTCACAAAATGAGGACTTCAGTGACGATGCCAGTGCTTCGGGAAATTGTTACTGCAGTCTCAGACTCCTTAGAGACACCCAAGATCCAATACAGAGTCCATCTTCACCGCCCCTGCAACTGTTGCTGGCGCCACTAGTGCAAGAGAGCAAGACAGGTCATCATAAAATCCGCAGGAGAAGAAGTAGAAGTTGTGGTGACCTTTCAGCAGCTTGCAAGATTGGTCCCAAGCTGTCTGAGAGGTGGAAGATATCATCGTGGGTCTGACAGGGAGATTAATATGTAGTTATTTTGACGGGCCATAAAATATGTGCTGTGTTTGCCGGAAGCTTGGCCTGTGTACCACAGGGGGTAAAAACAGATTTGCTGATTGCTTGTGGGATCTGGGGGCGTTGTTGGTTTGCAAAAAAAAGGAAGTCTCGCTTCGTATTTAATGTCTTCCCGTTATTTGAAGCTAAAACTAAGCTCAGCTTCCATGGGAGATTGAGGGAAAACAAAAAAGAAAAAAAAAGTCTATAAAAACATGCATGTAAAGTCAAGAAAGACATGGAAATCTCGACAGATTAGGCTAATCGAAGAAATGAAAGATGTTGATCTGTTGTTGATCATCAAGGCGCAGGGATAAACGATGCCAACGCACCACGAGGAGAACTTTGTTCAGTTCTTGTCTTAACTCGGGACCCCCCACAGGTATGCCCGATTCTGGGAACCCTAAACCTATTACAGTAGTCACCAACAGCCTGAGGGAAATGGAGCCAGCAGAACCCTGAAATCTTGGCAGGGGTAAAGTTAGGTTGGGCAGTTTGGGGCACTCAGTTAGCGCCTTCGAACGTCAGGGGTGTTTAGTGTTTAGTGCAGCTTTTCGCGACGCCCCTCGTCTCAACCTCAACTGGTCTGATGTTTCGCTATCGCCCATTTGGGGGTCGAGAACGTCGTCACACCCAAGGGGAATAAAAGCACCCTAAGGGTTAAACGTTATTGTTTCAAGGGACAGAGTTTCAATATGGCCCAATTCCACCGCCTTTGTTCTCTTGTTTTTTCCTCCGGGAAAACGTGTTTACTGTTTCGACCAGATCGACTCGAGTGATTATCCATCACCTTGACGATTTTC
Source organism: Pyricularia grisea (assembly GCF_004355905.1). Lineage (NCBI taxonomy): Eukaryota > Fungi > Ascomycota > Sordariomycetes > Magnaporthales > Pyriculariaceae > Pyricularia > Pyricularia grisea. The sequence continues at coordinate 687,661 of NC_044975.1, forward strand.
CTTAACATTCCTACTGCTATACCCCGGGCTTTGGGACGTAAGGAGGGTTGAAGTTCATAACACCACATATACATCTTTATCATACCGTTGTCCCTATATCAGAACTGAAACAATACAAACTTGCAGAAAGACAAGAATCCCTCCAAATCACCCAATCCCAGAGAAAACAGAACAACACACGAGATACCCAAAGCCCACCCCACCCAAAAAAAAACCACCAAAAAAACCGTCAAGATGTTCAACGGGCTCGCGACCAAGCTCGCCATGAAGAAGATGGGCATCCCCAAGAACGCGCTCGACATGTCGGCGCTGACGGGCGGATCGTCGTCGACGGAACCCAACAAGCTCAAGAAGAACCCGCCGGGCCAGGAGGATGCCGACGCCGCAAACGCCAACGGCTGGCCCAAGTGGATGACGGTCAAGAACCTGCCGCTCACGGCGCAGGCCTGGCTGTCGCCGCCACCCCCGCCCGTGCCCGTCGCCGCAGAGTGCCCCAAGGTTGGAGACCTGGCCCCGCTCGACAGGGACAGGAAGATCGAGTTTGGTGGCGGGAGGAGGGTGTTGGTTGTGTTTTTGCGTTGTGTGGGTTGTGCTTGTAAGTGTTTGCTTCTTTTCTTTGTCTTGCTTTTCTTCTCAACTTCGCCCTCTTTTTCTTTTGCCATCACCAAAATCTAGCCCCCAATCTTTAACTAATATGATTTTTAAAAACAAAAACAAAAAAAACAGTCGCGCAAAAGACCTTCCTCGCCCTCCGCACCCTCGCAAACCGCCACCAGCAGACCCTGACCTGCATCGCCGTGTCGCACTCCTCCGAGGCGGCGACGAAAAAATGGCTCGACCTCCTGGGCGGAGCCTGGAACGTGCAGATCGTGGTGGACGAGGACCGATCCCTCTACGCGGCGTGGGGCCTGGGTCTGGGCAACACGTGGTACCTCTTCAACCCGACGACGCAGATCCAGGGGTGGAAGGAAAAGGGCTGGCTGGGCGCCACGGTCGCCACGTCCATCCAGCGGACCAACACGCTCGAGGACAGGGTCAAGGCCAACGCGCCGCCGCCCAAGAAGCCGGGCTTGATGAGGAGGGCCACGGGCGAGCAGAAGCAACAGGACGAGCAGCCGGTGGTGGGCGACGGGGAGGAGGAGGGTGGACCTAGTACCGTTTTGGGCAACAAGTGGCAACAGGCTGGCGCCTGGGCCATCGACGGCCGTGGGACGGTTGTTTGGGGTGGCAAGGCGTTGAGGGCGGATGATCTGATGGACTTGGAACAGGGTGCCAAGATCCTCGGTCTGTGATGCTTCCAATTACCCATTTTCATTCTTTGTCCCCTGTTTTTTTTTAGCATCTGTATCTCATATTGGTTTGGGCGTTATGGTGAGGAGGGTTTCTAGCGGTCTTGTCATTTTCACTTTCTGGTCTACGATATCTAGACCTGAGTCTGCATTATCTTGATGGTACTACGATGATAGAAGACTTGTATTATTATGTCCAACGTCAACATCCATTCCTCGATCTTGAATTTTTAAAGCTTGAATGCTATTTTATATCAACCAAAATATTGGAGCAAGTCCACACTAGACTGGCACTTAGGGTCGGCCACTTACCCTCGGCCCATCCCGTCTCGCATTTTCCGTGGTCCCGCAGCCGTGTGTCTTGGATCACGGATGACCTTATCCTGTTTAGCTTGGCGTTACAAGGCTTATGCAACTTAAAACAAGAAACCTTGGTTGATGGTGTGAAGAACCGCATCGTCTGATGAACCGGCTTGATAGAAGAATCTGCTGAATCTTCAACTTCAGTCTCACTCCCTGTGCTCCGCGTATAGCCATTACAGTCACGATGTTCAAGATATCATCGACGGCAACGAATGAAGCCCATGTATTTCAGCCTCCTTTTCGAACATAAAATCCCGCGACGAAGACAACAAAACAGGAAGCCATGCCCATCCGATAAAAATACTAACAGCCCAAAGATTTTTGTCCTCAATTGATTCCCCTCGCTTATAACCCCTTTCAATGCTATAATAACAAGGAACCAATGATTAAAAATAAAAACAGCAGGCGCTGCAAAGACAAACAATGAGAACTCCTTGTACTCTGTGCGCCGCTTGGTATCAGGCTGCCAATTAAAGTAGCTTTCCCTTTTGCCACATTTGATGTCCCTTATCTTGAACCAAAGCCCTTTGGAACAAGAAGATACAGAAAGAAAAAATTCACAAAAAGTTAGATTGCGCCCGCAAAGTCCGTCCCAATCAAAGAAAAAAAAAAAGGGAAAATAAAAGTTCCATCCCACTGCCCACAGTTTCTGCCTCTCCCTTAACACATTCCAGCCATCACTGGCTTGAAAATGATCAAGAAGCTGAGTATTGTACCTGCGCTCTGCGTCCTATCCGCAACCTCCCGACCCCCAACGCAGCTTCCACTATGCAAATAAACCTGGCTGGGTCAGGCTGTTCGTCAAGTGTCTGGATCTTGTTCCGCGTAGAACCGGCGGTGTCTGTCCGAGAATGAAACAATACTGTGGGTTGAGGAGAGATGAAGTCGACATTAGGTTCAAGAAAAAAGAAAACCAGGAAACAGCAGAAACTCCCCCCAAATACCCCCCGTTGCAAGATCCCAACAAAGAGCAAAGAAAAAATAAATACCCTCCACCGTCGCCATGAATTTTTCCCATCCTTGCCTGGCAAGATAACGAAAATCGAAGACATGTGAAACACCCCTTTGTTATCCTTTTTTTTTTGTAACTTCCGCGCTCCCGAAAAAAAAGAAAGAAGAAAACCCCAAAAATAATCCCCACTATTCGCCCATATATGTCAGATTGTGCTTGTGCCTGTGCCCACGCAAACCCATGCAAAGACACTGACGCCATACTTTGTGCGAATCCCATAGAGCAAATAAGAACCCAAAAGAAGCAAGAGATAACACCTGGAAGGGAAAAAAACCAAGAGACCGCGAAAGAACTAATACCGTTGCTTTATGAAGTGTGCGCATTCGTTAACCCCAGACACTGGCCTGAACAGAGCCAAGACCAGACTTGCTGCCCCAGACGCCGGAACGAGCACCCCAGCCGGAGACATCAGGTGCGCCTGTTGCCTGCGAGCCAGGCGCAGTCGTGGTTGGCGTCGCCTTGTCATCGCCATTGCCCGAGGCAGTGTAACCCTGGCTCAGAGGAGAGGGAGCTGGCGTTGTAGACCGCTGTTTGGTGAGAGCTGGGTTCGCCGGGGGTGTCGATCCAGCCGATGTGGTCGAGGGACGGGTGCCAATGGGTGCAACCGAGGTCGTGGGCTTGTTGTTACCCGGCGAGCCAGCGGGCGAAGAGTTGCTGGTCCGGTTGACGGAGGGCTGCTGCGGCAGAGGAAGGCCTGAGTTGGACTGCGGGCTGGCGTTGGAGTTGGCGCGCGAGCGGTCGTTGGCGGCAATGTTGGCGGCCTGTGACCCTTCAGGGGCGCCAGGCTGGGCGTCAGCATTGATGGGAGGGGTACGACCATACTCATAAGCAAGCGGAGAATGACCACGCAGCCCAACACCGCCCATGGGAGGCGGCGCAATGGTCTGGGGCTGGCCAGGCATGCCGGGTCGTACGGCTCCGGTCTCGTCCACGTAACCACCGCCATCGGCGAACTGACCCTCCCCATACAAAGCGCTGCGTTGACGGGCGATCAGCTCCCGGCGCTCATCTTCGGACATGTTGCTGCCGGGGCTCAGAGTACGATCGGGTCTGACGTCCGAGATGGAGGCTGTTGTGTTGAAAGTGGAGTGGGTTAGCGGTCGATCAACAAGGTTAATGTGGGCTAAGGTGGAGGGGTGGATGAAGGATGAAATTGCACCAAAGTAGGTCACTAGACAACCGGGTGGTGGGTAAAACTTGTGAAACGAGCCGTGGAGCCTTTTGCTACAGTAATTAGATCACCAAAAGGGAGAGAGTGCTAGCAGGGCATGGCAACTTCTGATGAGAATGGGTGTGCTTTCGTGAATATTTGTTTGCATGGACAGGAGAACAACGGTTTCTTTCTTGTTCTTGTGATATATAGAAAGAGAGGCAGGCGAAAAGGCAAGGACCGCAGGAACGACAAGAGAAACGTGTTATGCAGTAGAGGGAGGCCTACTTCGATTATACTGCTGCTCCTGGTGGTAGTTGCGCAGTTCTCGTTCCCGTTGAGCCGCCATCCTCCGCTTGGCCTGCATCATCTGCTCTGCTTCGTTCGTACCGCGCGAGGGCTGTTGTCGTTGGCTGGCGTAGAAGTTGGACAGGTTGGAGCCCTGATGAGGGCCGGAGCGATCATCGTGGAAGCCGCCGACCGAGTGAGGACGTGAGCCGGGGCCCGAGGGAATGCGGTTGTCTGAAGGAGGGCAATGGGCGAGCAAGTCAGCCGGCGTTCAACGGAAGCCCGGAGACGAAACAGTAGCGCCCTCGTGCCCGTGGTGCTCGCGGTCTCTTCTTCCAGTTTCCTCCTCTTATTATTGTCGCATTGGGCCGCCGCGGGCACGGGGCGGAGCCCAGCCACCAGCCCAGGCCGACTTACCACCATAGTCTAAACGCGGCTTTCTGGAAGGACCCGGGGGGAATTGAGGAGCATGAGCTGGAAGCGACTCACGTCGGCCGGGCATGTTAAACATCTTTCCACTCTTGACGAGGTTGTCGATCGCCTTTTCGACCTCTGTTGAAGAAAAGATAGGTTAACACATGTATACAGCGTGCGCGAGGCGGTTGAGGTGCAGTATACGTCTCCTGCATTCATGCGCAGGGCATCGACAGCGGGGCCATTTCAATTTTTCAACGAGCCAAGCCACGCTCCTGCACTCTGGCTTCGGCGCAAAAAGGGTCGGAAAAGTCCAAGTCGACGGTTTTCAAGTTCATCGTGATGTGTTTGGGGTGTGAAACATACCCTCAATCTGGGAAACAAAGGCGGGAGCCTCTTCTCGTGGAACGGCAGAACTGGCACCTGTAATTGATCAAACATTTCCGATTAGCCACTGGAATGCCGACGGCGCAACAATCACGAAAGCGCTCTAAACATATAAAGAGAGGATAGACCACCAACCTGATCGGACCGGGGGCGTCTGGTGATCCCATCCCGATTGGCCACCAGCGGGCCATTGCGAGTTTTCGTAGTATGCCATTTTGAACGGTGTTTTATCGTGGGTTTGACTGTGCCGACGAAAGAGTGTCCGAAAAAAAAAATGCGGCCCGAAGGAAAAAAGCGATTTGCGACGGAAAACGAGGTCGCGCAGCCAAAAGGGGATTAAGGTTGTCAAGTTCAATGGGACCGTCCTGGGGAGGCAGTAGCTGCTAATGGTAGTCGTGTTTTCTGTTCCTTGTTCTTTTTTTTCTTCTTGTTTCTTCTTGATCTGTTCCGAGCTGTCAGGTCTGCTCCACGAGAAGCAAAGAGTGTGATGCGTCAGCGTTGGTCAATCTGCACATTGTGGGTGTGAGATTGCGAATCAGAATCGTGCTGTCATCCGACAATCGCGACTGGTTGATGAATGAGGCGAAAATAGAATTTGCGACGAATGTGCCTGTCCAATGCGAAGAAGAGCAGGGCGCAAATGCACAAACAAGCAGGTGGGCAATGGGCAATGGATCAGACCGCGCAAATGACTGTGTGTGGCCTGGGCTGAGGGGAAGGATAGTGGTGCACTTGTGGCTGGTGTCTTAAAAGTCTTTGCAAACGCTTGTGTTGCGCTGTTCAGACTGGACTGGCCTGAACTTTGATCCGGGAGAACGGGTGGACGGGTGCGGGCAAGCCGAGCTATTCCCCAAGGGCACGGAGGAAGCTATAGCGTCGGGACGGGCAATCGAGGCCTAAAGAGGGTTGTCGATTTGATTGATCGCTGCCTCGAAGCTCAACCCAGCTAAAACAGCCAAGGTACCTCTGATTCAAGCAAGTTTCTAGCGGCCTGGTCATACCAACCAACGGCCGGCAAAAAAGACTCAAACTCCCCGAATTTTGGCTTGGTCGCAAACCCACACCCGAGCAATCCAGTCCAATTGCGCAATAAAGCCATGAAAACGGACTTGTCAAGTAACGGACCGACTTACCGAAATATGTCCTGTACGGGCTCAGTCAAACGATACGTAAGGCTTCCTTTTTTTTTTTTCCCTGGTCTGGCCCTGGTTGATCGTGTGTCGCTTTGGAGGATTTTGCTAGGTTTGCGTTCAACCGCGTTCGCAAGACGTAAATGGTGCGTAGTCGTGCAAAGAAAAAAGAAATAAATAAGAAAAGATGACGCCGGCGCAAATTATAACCGAGTGCCTCGAAAATGCCACGATCTTGACGGAAAATAAAGAATGCAAATAAAAAAGAAAAAAACTACCGTCGCAAATGAGTATTGAAAGAACTCAAGTAAACCCGATTCGCACGCGTGCCCCAAGAAAATGTTTTAAGGTTTCTTCTCCTCTTTTGTTTCGTCGTGTTTCCTCTGCCCGGCGATGCTGGTCGAAAGATCTCGCACTTGGGTAGCGCCTCACTGCTGCGATTTTTCTTGTCGTGCGGAAATTCGTTCCCGCTTGACCTGCTTGCTGAAAGACTGAAAGGGGGGGAAAAAGGCGGGCGGGTCGAGACAGCTGGCAGCGGGAGCACCGGGGGGACAGGAGAGATTATGAGCGCCGCATCGACGGTGGGGCGACTTGTATGGGACGTAATAAGGCAGGTCCTCCTTCGGCTAGTCGGCGACCTTCTTGGCCTCGACTGTAATTCGTCGTGACGATGCGATGCGCAGGGCAATCGGATTACATGAGTTTCGTTTCGCTGACAACATGTCTACTTAGGTATCCTCAGAAAATCTATCTAGAACTAGAAGGGTATTATGAACATTTGATCAGATCAAAAAAATGGGCGCATTCACCAGCCAGGTCGATATCCAGGAACATCTCTGTCAAATCCACATAGCATATGTAATCCAAGACAGGTTCGGATTTCAGTTCCTGCGCACCTGCGGGCAGTTCCGCTTAATGAGCACGTTGTAATTGATTGTAGGAGCTTGTGGAGTTGTTGGCAACCTTGAGCTGATCGGGCTCTGACAAACCTGGGCGGCGGGCTACCTGGGTTTCCGTTACACAAATTGCAGTATAGGCACTGTACATTGTGCCTCGCAGCGATATCAATCAGACGTTGGCTGTTTGTTGCCCATTGTTCAACGCCGTCATCGGTCCTCCCCCGAATCGTTTGAATAGCCATCTCCCAGCTAAACTCAACATCCCGCGCTCCCAAATTCCACGTCAATGACGCCAGATAGCGCCGTGGCAGAAGCAGCTGATGTGGAGTGCAGGACATTTACAGGCCATCAAGGTCATCTGCAGTGCGGCGCATATGCAGCCTCGGGTTTGGATCAACAAGCTTGGCCAGGCCATCCGTTTTATTTGCGTACCTTGCTCACAGACGACAGCTAATTTCGGGAGATTCATCCCATAATTACTGCAAATGGCCAAAAGTACCTAGATTAAGGTACAGTACGACGACTTTTTGATCAACATCAAGCTAGCCGACAAAGCGGGTATCAATCATCCCCTATCCCCCAAAGAAAGAGAAGGGGAAAAAAAAAAAAAAAAAAAAGGCGGGCACATTTTCTTCAACACTTCTCTTCTACAGTATGAAGCGTTCTTGTTCTTGGCCTCAATTGCTCGGCAGGCAATGGAACGTTCAACTTCTTGGTGGGAGAATTTGATTGGGGCAAGGGTGGTCCCCGGCTTTTATCTCGGCCGATTTTTTGGTTCAATTGAATCAAACCCCCACCATCCATCCCGACCATCCACACCACTTTTGCACCTTGACACGACCCTCCAACTGGCTACCCTTTCTACCCTTTTCTTTGATCTTCCCCTTTTCCTGCGATTCCCAATGCATGCAACCGCGGGCTACACACGTGGTCTTTTGCATGTCGGGTGCGTTTGCCCAGGGATCGCTGTGTTCTTTTGTTCTTGTAGTCCACACGTTGCGAGAAAACGACTCGTCGCAATTTGCTTCTTCATCTTTTTCTTCTCCTTTTTGTCACTTTTTGATCGTATGTATCTCCTTTACACACCTTCCCCCCAACATCAAGACACCGATCGAGCAAACCCATCTGGTTGCGTCTATTCTTTATCGGAAATGTCTTTGATTCTTTTTAAGATGATTTAGAGACGTTCAAGTCAAAGCACGGGCGCTTCGAGTGGAGATGCGGCCCCACACAAGCTTACCCAGTTCAGGGACCTGCCTTGTCTTTGCTGCTTATCACCCGTCAACAGATGAAGTCAAAACTATAATCAGTAAAGTGCCCCCGGTTGTCATTCTTGAACAGGCCGTTGGTGGAAGATCGCAAGTTCGCTTTATGCGGGTATACTATTACTGGATTGGTGTATGCGATTTTTGCATTTTTGCGGTCTCAGAGCGAGATGTACATACCGCCCCATACTACCCTTTCGCAGTGATGTATTTGACATCTTGAAATGCTAGTGTTTCCGAGTCAGATCAATTTCTATTAGAAACTGATGACAAGCGTGCTTCCTTGTCTAAATGCTTGGTATACAACACGTACTTACTTACTGTTGTACTGTTAGACCTGAAATATTCCAGAATCTGCTTCGCACACTTTCTCTTCAGGACCTCCGCCGCCGGCATTTTCCTTAATCATCATACCACTTTGTATAGTACATAGTATACTGAAGTAGCTGTGATGTGTCTCTGTTGGATATGCTGTCGGGCTTCTAGATCATTCTGGATTCTTTCTCAAACCCTTGTTCTTTTTTTTCTCTACCGCAGCAATAACGCTAATCATCACGAGATAATTACTTGGCTTCCGTTCAAGTGGAGTGGATTGAAGAACACAGTCAAACGAAAAAAAAAAAAAAAAAAAAAAATAGTTACCCAAGCCAGAACGCTTGGGCTCGTCCTTCTTACCGTCCCGAGCCCAACCAGTTTGTCCCGCGAATGTGGTTGAAACTATGCTGGAACAAGCCGGGACACACACCACGCCCTGTCTGTTTATCGTAACCCCGATTATTAACGGAAACCGAACCCGGAGTTTGAATACACTGTGTGTACGTACTGCCAAAACCACCCTTTATTTGGAAACACAAGTGTTTCCCGAGAAACTACCCACTCCTCCCAACCCTGACCCTGGGCAAATGATTGACAGGGTCCGACCCGCCTCATTGTCACTTTGCACATTACCCCCCCCCCCCTTTTTTTTTTTTTAGTTGGTCCGTCCGCAAACGTATCACACTACGACGGGGGTTTTAATTGATAGAGGTCAACCGTTGGTGGTAATATTCATTGTCCTAAAAGTGTAATTGGTAGACAGGGGTGGCGATTTCAGGGTTTGCCGTGATTCTCTACGTCGTACATACGTGTAGTGTACATGGCAGTGAAAGGACTCAAGTTCCTTCGTAGGCCCGATTTTGCCGGGATTATATGAGGCCCTGTCTCCGGAAGCAAGTCTCCCAAACATGGCAGTGAAATCTAGTTCCGTGATATTTATGTGCTCATGGCAAGTCCTTGAGTTGCGCTTACAACTCCTGTCACCTACCCGGCACCTGATTGTCCCGGACCTCCTCCATCCCTACTTCGAGAAGTGGCTCCCCGTGCTCGTTCCGGCTGGTCGTCGATGAAGCCAGACCCCAGCCTCTCTGAAAAGGTCCTCTCGAGTCAGCCCCATCGATGCTCAAGGGTCGTACAATCGCTACATAGAATCACCCTCTAGCCTTGTACCGTGGCCATGATGCCGGGGATTTCTGAGGCCTTGGGCACCCCTCAAAGTATCCCAGGGAGAAGGGATCTGGCCGCGGTGACAGGGCACGGAAGCCGGCTGGGTGGCGGGAGGTGTGACCTAGAGGCCTGCGGTCAGAAGTGTGCACTGCGGGCGGTGTGAGCGTACCGGCCACCACCGCATCGCGCTCGCATCTGACGCTGAACTGGACGCACTTGCAATATACTCGGCAGGTAGCTGAGACGACCGAGCGATACTCCGGGCCCGTGGGCTCAGTTGACCAGCCCATGTTTGACGGTGAGTCTTTGGTGCCTGGGGTTTACTCTCGACGCCTTCGTGGTACAGAAATGTTGTGACCATCGACTTCCCATCCCGAAAGAAAGCTTCGAAAGGGAGTTATCCCTGATAGTATTGGGCTTCCGGACGAGGGATATGGAACCATCAAGTTCTATGTACCTGTTACAGTTCCCCGGTTAGGTTTTCTCGGCTCCTCTCCCACCCTTGGACATATTCTGGGCAATTCCGAGACTCGTTTCCGGCTGATTTTGTCTGATGATGTACTCGGCAACCTTGACGAGGCCGAAAGATATCTGTATGATAGAGGCTGGGTTTTTCAACTGTGCTAGGAAATTAGTGACATGCGGTCGGGCTGTTGATGTGCAGTATTCCTAGCTGCTTGTGCGATAAACAGACTTACGCTCTGATGCATCTATCGAGGGCATTGATCCCTTTCTCCCTGCAAGTTGATATGGTGGGGAAAATAAATAGTTGAGAGATAAATCAAGCGGCAGGGCAACAAAATAGAAACAGGCTCCCATAGCTGTACTATCAACTCATTGCTCGATATATAGCCGCCGGGTAGAGCTGCAAAGTGGCGGTGGCCGTCAGATCAGGAGGTATGCGGCAACGCATTTCCTTTGTAGCTTTGCTGTGCCAGTAGATATGGTTGCCAGGCAAGTTTAAGAACCGGCAGGCGGTACATTCAGTCCTGCCTCGGATCCGTAGGACCGATGAAATGAAGATCGACAGCATAGGTACCTAGGTACAGTACCTAGGGATATACCGTAGGCAAGGTAGGGCCAGAACGTACCACGCATAAGAGGCCTCGCCTAGCCGCCACACCTCTTGCTGTCCAATATCACTGTCTTTTAGCTGCCAAACACTGAGCCGTAGCTCGGTCGAATTGCTGTCCTGACCCGCACCACCTTGCTTTCTTGCGTCGAAACACTCTCTAGAGTCAGAACAAACATCAATAATAGACTCCTCCAAGACTTCAATTACTACTATAATATAAACATTGCGGTATCTCAACCAATAACATCATACGCTAGGGAAACTCCCCGCACTATTGACACGGGGGGAAAACAATCCAACCAAAATCTCAAAATTTCCAACCATTCTAAAGACCATTTGAAAAACCACCCATCTTTCAATCAAACAACCCGGGCATCATCAGCAGCCGTACCAGTAAGCCCTTGCTTCCTGGCCAAGTTGAGAGCCTTGAGCTTGGCCGTTCCGAAGCCGGCGTGGCCCTCCTCCTGGTTGTCGCCCAGCCAGGGCTTCTTGGACTCGCCGAGCATGCTGCCGGACAGGAAGTAGACGAGCAGGCCGAGGATGATGAGGACGAAGGCGACGGGGTAGAGTTTGGAGATGACGTAGCCAAAGACGTGAATACCGATGATGACGCCCCAGAAGCTGCCGGTGAGCAGGCTGATGTTGTAAAAGGCGGCGCTGGCCATGCGCAGCACGAACGGCACGAGCGAGTAGAACACCGCCAGCACCAGGGTGTAGCCGGCCAGGTAGCCGCCGACCTCGGGGGTCCAGGTCGCCGTGGCGAACTGCTCCCGGTCAAAGATGGCGGCCTGGACGCCGTTGATGATGACGCCAAAGACGCCGAGGAAGGAGAGGACTTCGTAGACGGGCCGGCGGCTGACGAGCCACTCCTCAAAGACGTTGCTGAGGCCGTAGCATGTGGACCCGACGAGGGCAAAGAGGTCGCCCTTGAGCATGTCCTCGCCGGGGCCACCGTTGCTGCCCTCCAGGTGGTCAGAGCCGATGAGCAGGCCCATACCGCCGCAGCACACGAGGATGCCGATGATCTGGAAGGGCCGGTAGCGGACCTTGAGGAAGAAGAAGGACAGCAGGACGACGACGACGATGGCCCAGAAGTTGATGAGCTGCGCCGACAGGATGTTAGTGTACCGGTAGGCCAGGACGGTGAAGTAGTTGCCCTCGACGTCGAGGAAGCTGAGGATGAAGTACTTCCAGCCGTCCCGGAGCCAGATGCGGCCCAGCTTCCGCGGACCGTACTCATACAGCGTGTAGCTGAAGTAGATGAGCGTCAGCAGCACGTAGTTGAAGATGGTCTGAAAGGCCGGGATCGAGGTGCCAACGTTGGAAAGCAGCTGGCTGAAGGTGTTGGTGCCGGTGATGCACAGGGCCAGGACTTGTCCGAGGGCGAGGACGATCCAAAAGTCGATCGTGGTCAGGTACGAGTACCAATGGACCTTGCGAGCCTCAATCTGGTGGAGAGCCTGCCCAACCGCGGCGTCGATTTGAGCGTTGCCCATGTCTGCCGAGTCGTGGGTGGCAGTGTTTTGGACGTCGGTGGTGCCGAGGGCCTTGGTGCCGACATCGTCGGTGCCGTGGGAACCCATGGTGAGCAACGGCCGGTAAATTCCCAGGTCGTCGTGGTTGTTTTCGTCGGTGCTAGTGTTGGCTGGAAATGCAGCAAAAACGGACGAAACGAGTGTTGTGATTGCGCGCAAGCTTGGGATGGCCTGTCGCATAAAATCTCCGAGTTACGGAGCTTTGAACACCAAAGGCGCGGTCAAATAGTCCGATGTCTGTCCAAGTAAAGTATATGTATATAAAAAAAAAGCCCAAAAAAGATCAAAATCCTCTTTTCAAAGTCTTTCTCGTCCCCGACAGCAAAGCGCAAAGACTACAAGTCGCCTGCTGGTGATGCTATATCCAAGCGGGGCGACACATGAAATGCGCCGCAACGTAACTTGTTGGTAGGTAGACTTTTGATGACAAGAACAGCATAAGAATAGTCGTAAACTAAAATCTACCTATACAGAGCTAGGTAGAACAATATTCTCTGACAGCCGCGGTCAGCAGGTGAAATGACAAGAAGACCTTGGGATGACCTGAAAAAGCTCGACAACAAAAAAAGCCCGAGCAGGGAGAAGGCCTGATATGTCTATCGGTATTCCCTCGTGGAACCACAAAGGTGTGGGTTGCTTGATCTGGTGGTGTGAGGAGAAAAAACTTTACTTTTTTTTTCACAGCTCTCCTTAAAGATGCGGAGCTCACCAAGGTCAAAGAGTGGGGGTGCCGAGTAGTGGCGGATAGGACAAGCGGGGCAAAAGATGCAAAAACATGGGAGCTGGAGCGCTAATTCGTTTATTGACCAGCTGTACATCGGGGCGTTTTTTAGTGGTGGGGAGCTCCCCTACGAATCTAGAAGTAGGTCTTCTTGGCGCTAACGTTAGTCTGTCGCCTCTTTATCCATCGAGTCTCGAGCTCTATACCAGTTTGGGCCATTGTTGTTGGGTTGACGGTTGACCATTCAAACAATTTTTCGAAAAATTTCCCACACCTTACTATTGGTAATTACCAGCAACCACCTCGGAAAGTTTCCGCTTATTCGATGGGAAATCATCGCAGAGGAAAAATCTGTCGAAAAATTCCCTCAGCTGATTCCAAGAACCAGCTTGGGAATCGGGCGTGGTAGTAGGATGGAAGTAGCGTTGGTTTGATCTTCAGCTGAATCACGCAAACACAACCCACGTGCGTCCTGGAAGCGACTTGGCGTCTATGGCGTCCATCCAAGACAAAGTAACTGACTGACCTCTTTTGTAGAGAAGTACTTGAAAATAAACCAATCAGGATAGAGTTCCAGATTACATTATGAATTATCCTAAACTCCAAAGAAACCAACATGACAAAAAAAAACAAAGGGAATTCCGTCTTGGAAAAGCAGCCGTTTCGAAAGCCCAACGCCCTCGCTTTTTTTCTTTTTGTTCCTCCGTCTCCGGATCCCTTGTCTTTGAATATCTCAAAGCTTTCAGGCAAGTTAAGTAGTTATGTATCATGTACGGTAAGAGGTTCAACCTCCATTTATGCACCTGCCATCAACACTGCAAAGAATGCAACTATTCACTCTCCCCAATTAGATAAATCCCGTCCCAAATCTATCCGCAATTCCAGTGGGCGCCTCTAGTCCATGATTCGGTCTCCTTGGCGAAGGTCCCTGCTGTTGTTGCTGCTGCGGCGGCTGCCGATGCTCTCCCCACAGGTGTTGTTGCTCGTGGACGAGACTCAACCCCCTCGCCATCCCAATGGCTCCAGGATGGTGATGATAATTCTGCTGCTGTTGTTGTTGGTAATGATGAGCCGCGAGGCCCTTGCCGTCGCCACCCATGACGGCCGCGACGTCACACGCCGCGATGGGTGTCGTCATGCTCCTCGTCGGGCTGGGCGTGAACGGCCCGCTGGACCCGATGACCTCGGCATACTGCTGGGCGCTGAACAGGTTGAGCGGGGGAGGGACCTTGGTCCGCGGCGGCCTCGACGGGCTGTCGCGCGACCAGTTGCTACCCACACTGTCTTCTGATGTGTGTTTCCCAAATGGGCTGCCGGTAATGTTGTTGGTGGTGATGGTTGTGGTGTTGCCGAGGCCGCTGTTGTTGGTCGTCTTGGTGATGCTGATGCTATCTCCGCCGATCCAGTGGCTGGCCGCGCTGGCGCTGCGAGACCGGGATGACGGTGGCGGTGGCGGCTGGAGGTGGCTGAGGTTCGGGGACGATGAGGGAAGCGGCCAGTTGGTCGAGTCGGGCGTCGGGGGCGCGCTCATGCCGTCCTCTTCATTGTCGTGGTCCTTGCCGTCATTGAAGGGGAATTTGGGGCTCGGGGCTGGACTCGGGCCGCGGGAGGGGACTTGGAGGTTTTTGTTCTTGTAGGTGTTGATATTGCTGTTCCCGCTGCTGTTGCTGCGGTTGACCTGTTTGTGGTTGTTGCTCATGTTGCCGCTGATGGCAGCGCTGAGGGGCCCCCCAAAGTCGCGGTTCGCAAACAGGGGGCTGGGAAGCGGCGCCGCGAACTTGTTACTCGGCTTAGTGGCGTCGGCCCCCTCCTTGGAAAAACTCCAGCTGAGCTCGAGCGAGTGCTGCTGCTGGTGCTTGGAGGCAGATTGTGGACCCGACGCCGGGGAGAGTTGAAGTGGCGGAGCGAGTGGGTTGCTGGGAGATATCACGAGCGGCTGAGGCGACGTATTATCCCGCGTCCGCGCGTCGATCTTGGCAGGCGATCGCAGCGGAGATGTCAGCGGCGAGTCGTTGCCGCGGTGGGCTCCGAAAGCTGCCTTCGGCGGGCCGCGCAGCACGTCGCGGTCCGAGTTGGAGCGCGGGAGCGGGACGCAGTACTCGTCCGCGCCTGGCCTCCGCGGGAGTGCACCGACGGGTCCGCGGATCACGGGGCTGGAAGGGGCAGTGGATGCCCCTATAGGCGGGACGGCTCGCACGATGGGACTTGGCGGGGCGGTGGTGACGACGGGACCCGGACCGTTGGCAAAGTCGAGTGTGGGGCTGCTCAGGCTGGGCAGCGGGCGCTGAATCTCGAGGTCGAACTGCGGCGAGTGCTGTGTGTTGTATGCGCTGCCGGGTTCTCTGGTGAACGGCGGTAACTGCTGTTCCGTGACGGGGCTGACCGGAGCGCCAGGGGCGGGCATGCCTGCCGTGGTCAAAGTCGGTCGCCTGGCTCCAGGGGGCCGTCCCATACTCCGCATTGGCGTCTGCTGTGGTTGTGGTTGTGGTTGTGGTTGTGCTAGTGGTGATGGCATCGGACCGCGTCCCATCGGGCTCTGCGTCCTGGGTGCTCTGTTCTGTGGAGGCGGCAACCGCATGGGACTCTCTGACCTAGGCCCTCTCCCCATGGGACTTTGCGGCCGGGGACGACCTGCGAATGGAGGGTTCGGGCGCTTTTCTCCACTTCTGATGTTTGGTGATGGCAGTGGTCCTGTGGGCGGTGGTCCACGAATCCCCAGGGGACTTTGAGCCCGAGAACCCATATTCTTGGCAAAGGCTGGTGATGGTCTCCTTTCCTCGGGCCGCAAGGGCGAAGCTGGTCCCATTTGTGACACGTTCGAAATGCCCAGGCCTTGCGGTGCCATTCCTGTCCTGCTGGAGCTCCTACTCCCGTCTCCCTCGCCGTTGCCATCACCCCGAATCTGCGGCGTTGTCCTGCCCGACTTACCCACGGACCTGGCCCTGTGCTCGCTCTCCTGCTGTGCAGTTAACAGCGACTTTTCAAACGCCTCGATCGTCATGCTCAGGCTCTGCTGCCTCGGCCCGCTCATCGTCAGCGTATCTCTCTTGGCACCAACTGACTGGATCACTACCCCGATAGGCTTGGGGATGCTCCCAACGGCGCCGGCGGCGGCACTGCCGCCCACCGAAGCCGCCACATCCGTGGCCTTTTCGCTTCCACTCCCGCTCCGGCTCAACCCCATGCCCTCATCTGTCGACATCGCCGGCGACGGCAAACCCCCACCTGGCGGCCGAACAGGCCTGAGCCCGTCATCCCTGCTCCCCTTGGTCGACCTAGGTGGTGACGGCAGTGCCATTGTGGGTGGCGGACCGGCGAATCCCTCGAGGGGCGACAACAAGGGCGGGCTCGAGCTGTTGACCTGAGTGATCACCACCGGCTTGTCGTCACCACCATCCTCAGCCCCACCTGACCGACTTCCGCTCTCGATCAGGATCTTTGGCGACTTGGACGCGACCGGCACGGTGGCGTTGCGCCCATAGTGCACATCAAGTGGATTGACGCCCCACTGTCTGCTCCTGTCCTCACCGTGCGACGTGCCGGGCCTGGCGGGGAGCCCATCGCCGAGCGGCGGCGGCCGCTTCAGGCTCGTCGTGCTGCCGTTGCCCAGCCGCATGCCAAACATGTCTGGCCGCGGGAGCGCGTGGCTGTCCGCCCTGGGACGGTTCCTGCTGTCGCTCCTGGGCGGGAACTCGTGCGCGTTGCCGCCATACGTCGGCAGGAGCGGCGACGTGTTGGCGCGCATCGAAGCCGACGTCCCCGGCCTAGGGGCCAGGACCGGCGGGCGCGGTATGTCGTGAAAACTACTACTGCTGCTGCTGCTGCTCAAGTTATTCTTCTTGTCGTCGGTCGTCGGAAGCATCCACGGTGTCGGGGCCGAGGCCACGTGCACCGCGGCAGCGGCCGCCACCATTGCTGTCGTCTTTGGGAGGGCATTTCCGTTTGTGGTAGTATCTTGGGAGGATTTCCTAATAGATTGGGTAAGCTTTTGGTTGATCAATTTTTTTTTGCGTATCTTTTGCTTTTTAAGACCCTGCATAACTGCAGCGGATAAGAACTTACTTTTTCCTCCCGAGACCAAAGAAGGACACCATCTTTAGAAAAGATGTATTAACAGGGTATCATGAACAAAACTATTGAAAAAAAAAACCGGAGATGAAAAGATTAAAGACGGAAAGTTTAGTTTCTAGAAACTGTTTCTGGAAAGTCTTTCGTCTTGTCTGTTTTTTTCCCCGGCAGGAATCACCGATGGCTTGTTTCCACCTTGGGCAACCGGCTTTTCCTTGTGGCTTTTTTTTCCTGGGCACCTCACTATCCCCTTGCCGATCGGAGTTCCTCAAAAGTTTCTTCTCGTGGGCTTGAATGTCGTGTCTTTATGAAATAAACAACGTTTGCGTGGCTTTTGTTGGTAAAGAGCGTGTCTCTCGGCGTGGCGGTCGTCCAAGTCTTCCAAAACAAAACCACCGAGTCGGGATGTGGGTAGGTATGTATGTAGCTTATGCTTCGCTGCGTTGTCGATGGCGCTTTTTTTTGTTTTGTTTTTAGGCGTTTGGAGATATTTTAAAATGAGGATATTTTTGCTTTCGTTCGGGAAGAGCGCGTACGGTATGTTCCTGGAAAAGAAAAGAATAAAAGGAATGGATTGTACTACCACAGGTAGGTAGGCAGAAGTAATAGAAAAAAAGATTAACTCGAACAAAAAGCACAGAAAAGATGCCAAAGGAGCGGACGACCCTGTTCTCGTCGCTGTCAGCTATCACACAGGGAGCAAAACCCCTTAGCTAAATCAGCAAAGAGACAGACAAAAAAAAAAGGACGAAAAGGGGGTCAAAAAAACAACTGAACTGATCGCGTTAGAATAGAAAAAAATGCTGCAACCGTCCAACAATCATAAAGATCAGGAAAGAGAAAATAGAGAAAGGAAAACACATACGACGACGACATCAACAGGAAAAAAAAAAACAATAGATCACACCAAGGTCCATCCCTCTGTGGGGACCTTCTTCTGCAGCGCCGTTGCAGTTGCGGTCGGCCCTGGCAAAAGAAATGGAGTTCAAAAGGGGACCCTCACGTCGAATTCAGGGGTAAAGAGAAGTAACAAGGCGCGCGTGTGGAGCGCGTGGTTCGTGAGGGGATCCGAATTTCCTTTTTATCTTAATTTTTTATTTCTTTGTTCTTTGGGAACCCGTGAAAAAAGGGTGATCAACCGGGGTGGGTGCCGAGAAGTGGGTCGGTGACCCAGTGGTATACACTATACCCCTGCTGCATAACGTTGCTAAAATGTGGGCAGGGGGGGAAGGAGGTTGCTTTGATGCGGGACATGTTGCTTGGTGTGTTAATTCAAGGGAAATGGCGTTTTGATATGCAAACACACAAGGAACGGGAGGCAAGCTGCCACGCAATCAGGAAACCGGATAAAAAGAAATAAACAAAACGGATCAATCCGGCGTCCGGCATGGTCTTCCGAAGGTTTTAGCATGAACTGTTTACTTTGTACTTTGTTTTTTGTGACCTCGTATGTTGTGTTGGAAAAGAATCATTGACTTCTTTTTTTTTTTTTTAACTATGGTACGATATTACGGTACACTCAGAAGCATCCAGTACCAGAGACAAGATCTCCTTGGAGCTTAGTACGGTACTTGGGGTATTATTATCTATTATCTACCTACGAAGTACCTACCTACTCGAGTTATTCAAAAAGAGACACAAGATAAAGATAGATTTACCGTAAGCAGTCACGGCCCCCACCCCACCCCCAATGCAAATTATAAATGCCAAAACTGGAAATCAACGGCGCTAACTTTCATTACCACGTAGTACTTAAGTACTTGCATTGTAGATCTCATATCAACAGACAGGTGGGTTCATTATACTGTAGTACTCGATTAGTAAAGACAGCCGAGATCAACGAAATGCAACGGGATGCCCGCACGTACGACGCACGCGCACACACAGACCTCATGCAAAAGATGACGAATTTGGATTTGTTGTGTGTCATTTTTAACTATTGAATCTTCCATTGGAGAAAAAACCTTCAGATGAAAAGAAGGTTACAATTGTGTCAGCCCGCCTAATAGACACTTTATGCCGATGGTGGATATCAGGGGGAGGAAAATATGACAGGGTAAGAAATGGGCAGTGATTGGCAACTAGGTAGGTACTGTACCAGAGTAAAGGTAGTGAATTAGCAGTCAACCTGTTATAGGTACAGTACCTACCTTACATGCTTACCTAGCATTTATAACTGCCCAATCTCGATCAAACTCCACTTCTTACATGCAAGTACCTCGCTCCATTCTTGTGGGGACAAAAATCGTCAATCATGATGCCAAAGCCCCAAATGCAACGTCTGCAGCGTACCTGTACCGGATAACCTTCCCAACGTCCGCAACCACCACTAAATATACAATGGAATGCGACCCTCAAACTAAATGGTATACGAGAAAGCCATTTTTTTCTTGAGCACAAAAAAAAGCCCAAGTTTCTAGACCTAGTCTAACGGAAGTAGTCTACCCGGAAGAACTAGACAATTTCAACCCAGAATATTCGAACAGTGGAGGCGAATACATCGGCATCCGGGGGGGTTTTTTTGCCCTGGAAGCGAAACCGGGTCGCCTCAAAGTAGCCGAAGTTTCGTCTGTGGCGTTTCCGCCTCCTTAAATCAAAAGCACCCTTACGAACCCTTGTTTATTTTATTCTTACAACATGCCATTGATTTTTTTTTTTTTTGACAGTGGGCGCATTTTTGTACAACACCAAGACCAGCAACAACACTTGTTTTGTTTTTATTTTTATTTTCTGCCTCTTTGCCCTTTTGTTCTTGGCCTTGGCTTTCACAACATGGTCTCGTTTTCTGAGCCGAGCCTCCCCTTGGCGCTCTGTGTCATACTGTCGTGCTGAACCAATCCCCCGCCCTATCGGCTCGGATAAGAGAATTGGGCGTTTAGACGGGAATAAAAATCGAGTGTTCCAATGCCTACCTGGTTATAATTCGTTCCATATCAGACGCTCGCACTAGAACTAGAACTAGTCTAGTTCGATAAAATATTCCACAGCTAGTCTGACCCTAGTAGTCTAGGTTTTCCAGCTACAGTACCTTCTTGACTGCGTTATTCTTTTGATCATCAACACTAGGTGCCTACTCAAAAGTGCAACAAAACCCAGCCCGCATAGAGAAATATAGGAGAAACACGCATACAACTTACACATAATCATGCATCATCATCTGCTTTTTTCTTCTTCCCTTTCTTCCCCTGACCCTCACTCCCTCTTCCTTCGCCTGATCCTCACCGTAGCCTCCATATCCGGAACCCTGCCAATCCCATACCACTTATTCTTCGGCCTCTCCTTGGCTTCAAAGTCATATTCCAGCAGCATGCGCGCCAGCAAGAGCTTGAGCTCCGTCGCGGCAAAGAACCTCCCGGGACAGGCGTGTCGCCCGTGGCCAAAGGCCAAGTATTCGGGGCTGGTCGTGGCAAAAGCGTTGCGCGCGCGCTGGACGTAGTCGATCGTCTCGTCGCGCCTGGCCTCGGCGAACCGGAAGGGCCGAAAGGTCTCGGGGTCTGGGTAGACTTCCTCGTCGTGCAGGACCGAGTACGACTGGAGCATGATGGCGACTCCCTTGGGTATCGTTTGGCCGTTGGGCAGCGTCAATCCCTGCCGCGAGGTGATTAGTCGGTTGCCGCCAAAGGTGACAAAGGAGTTGAGGCGCGAGGATTCCCGCAGCGTCGAGTCGAGCTTCTCCATCTTGTTCAAGGCCTTTTTGCTCCATTCCCCGCCGTGTTCGGCTATCACTGATGTTATCTCGTCGCGCAGCTCTTGAATGACGCTTGGATCACACGACGCCAGGTCCATGACTACGTGGGCGAGGCTGAAAGTGGACGTGTGGATCGAGACAAAGTTGAGGATCAGGAGGCGGGCGGCCAGGACATTTTCCTTCCAGAAATAAGGATCGCCCAACTCCTTGGCCTGTTTTATGGCCCACTGTAGATAATCGTTGGGTTGTGCTTCGAACCCAGACGTTTTCTGCTGTTTTTCCGGGTCGGCAAGGCAACTGTCCCAGTCGGCTAGTCGTCGCTTGATCTCTGGCGCCACGAGCTTGCGGAACTTGCGCATTGTAATGTTGACGGGTATGGTTACCAAAGGAGCAAAGATCGGTCGGAGAAACTCATATGTGAAGTGCAATGAGACTCCGGACAGGAGTGCTCGATGCACAAACTCCATAGATAGCTGGAAAATCCCGGGCTCACGGCAAAGTATCTTCCCGTAGGCGACGCGGGCTGACACCATTCCCAGCATCGTTTGAACCGTGTCATAGACCCTGATATCGGTCCAGTGGTCCGGCTTACCCCATTCTTCGTTGAGGGCCAGCCTTGTTTCTTCTTCCATCTCGGTCACCAAGTTTCCAATCTGCTTCGTCAATTCCCTAGCGATCAGATCCACATGCACCGGCGGATAGTGTAGCTTCTTATCCAAAAACGTGTGGTCGAGCTGGAAAAATTCATTGGCTTGCGCGTAGAGGTTGAGGACGTCGTCGGGCTGGGACATGATGAAGTTTGTCCACTCCTTGGGCAGCACCACCATTTCGCCCATGCCGCCGAACATCGGGAAGCGATACGGTTGGTCCTTGAACTGTCTATACGCAGACTTGAGCTGATTCTTACTGTCCACGGTATTACGCCACTTGGCCTGCCAGTACGGGAACCAATCTCCCTCACGTGCACCCGAAACAGGAAGATCCGGTAGTGGGTCTGGCTTGAGAAAGAAGTTGTAGATAATGTAGCAAGTCAACAGCACCAATGGTGCCATGACAGCTGGTCTGAACAAAATTTCAAACATATTCAGCGTAAACTAAGGGTGATGTGATGAGAAGATATCGCTATGTTCTGCTTGACGAGCATAATCAATAACTGGAGTTGGGCACAGAACTCAAGCATTCTTTTTATAGTTCGGGTGTTTGAGGAGCATAGTGGCCGAATAGATCGGGATCCCATTCGTGTTCGCATAGCGAAAACGAGTGGGCTCGAAAACCTCGCTTTCTCACGCGCCTTCGGAGCGTTTATACTATTTTGAGAGACAAAAAAGCCTGTGCCGCCATAAAAGTCCCAAGGGAATCATGAGGCAGAATTTGTAGATCCTTGCGGCGTGCAGAACATGTAACAAGTCAAGCTCCAAACTATAGTGGTACTGGGCAAATAATGAGGTATTCCTCCTGGGCCGAACATGGTAGTCGTACGAGGATAATGCTCGATCCTGGTTGTACAACATACCTTGTAACCCTATGTGACCTTTGTGGTGGGTTGGACTGAAGAGTTGAGATCTGACGAAAAATAACATGTGTACGACGTATACCTCTTTCAAGTACACAGACGTCGCCATGGGTAACCTCTAAGTAGCTCGTGATCGAACGAGTATCCCAGTACAGAACTCTGGCAAGGCAAGAAGAGAAAGTACCGAGTATATTGTTTCCTGTTTTAACGTCGGCAACGGACATACAAATTGCTCTCCGGTTCAGCTAGCATGGATTGGCCGCTTTCCCGATAAAGCCACCATGGCGGCGGCGTTGGGGAAGTGAAGACAGAACAATACCATTCCACTCCATGACTAACTACCATTGGTTAGCTTCATTGTCGGGGTTTATGAAAACCGGACATGTCAAAAGTTTATTTAGACATGCCAAAGTGCTTCTAATAACAATGAAAGCTCTCGACTGAAAATATCTTGTCACCGAGGGTCTAATCAATAAAGTCAGTCTAGAGCTGGTCTAGTTTTTTTTTATCTGATATCAGAGTTCACACTCGGTTATTATATGAGATGACTCGGGGGTTTTTGTACAGAGCAAACCCCGATGATGCAAAGAAGCTGTAACAGGGAAAGGGAAAGTCAAACGGCAAAGGGGAACAGAGTGTAAAAGGAGCGATGAAGTTGCTCTGATCATGCCATAACATCGTTGGTTAATGCGACAACATGGTCGACAAAAAGACTCGCGCGAGAATTGATGACTGTTGGTCGACTGATGAAGGACTGGCAGTGGTGAAAGAAATAAAGCCAAGGCCTAGACCATAAAAAATGGTCGATCACGCAATCGACGCTAATACAAACATGGAAGCAGGTTGGCCTTGAACTGCACCTAGGAGCTGGAACCCTGACTGAATTCTGGCTGGGCAAACTGGGGTGAAGTTTTTAATTTAGGGACTGTCGAAGCTCCAAACTACTGTGAGGTAAGCATTTCTTCAGCGTTGGCGCAGAAAAAACAGCTGGCAATTGTGACCTACCTAAGCTAGTGAGGCTGATGATGATGCAAGAAGGGAATCAAATCAATCATCAAACCCAAGGAGCTAGCTACTTACTCCGTACCTAGGGACCTACCCACCACCTCAATAAGCAGAGGCTGATTGGCTGATCCAGATCACAAGGCGGTACTTGGTGCACGGGAAGACTGCCAGAATAGTGCGGGGGCTTCACCCCATGGCAACTGCCAAGCTATACGCCATAAACCAGAAGGCCCGATCGACGAGGTAGTAATCCAATGGGCCCAGGCTGGTCAGGCAATGTCCATATTGACCTTCCCATTGCAATGCCTTGCGTCAAGGCAACGAGCAATTGCGTGCCGACCACCCCCCCTGGCTTTGCAGTCTTTTGCATCTTAGGATAAGCCCGCCGAGTTACCATTCTGCGCGGATATTAGGTTACACTCTTTGAAAATTTTCATTCATCAACGGCCTTGGCTTGCAGCCTTGGTATTGTATTTTATATAAAAAGCAAATCATGTCGCCTCCAATTGTATCAATAGCAGGATGAAGGCCATCCGAGCTTTTGTCTTTTGTTTTTACTGTCCTTCAGTCTAATTCGACATTGGCCGTTGTCACTCCGCGGCTTTGTCTGTAGTTTATTTGTTGTATTTCGCCCAACGGACTGACATGCGACGACTATCACAACACCCTTGAGACAGGTCATCGAGCAACATTGCAGCTCCTCTTTGTCAAAAAGGGCAGCAAGCCAGACATAAACAGAATTCAAGATCGGGCTCGACTAAACGCCGAATATCATGTCAGCTCCATTTTCAAAGGAGCGGGACGGGGCCGTCCTCAAAGAGGGTAGCGATGAGCACGTCAACGTTGGCGACAGCGACGCAGAAATCGCGGGTGTCGCCAAATTCCACGTTGACGAGAAGCGCAAGCTTGGAGTTACTGGAGCAGTGTTTCTAATTCTTAACAAGATGATTGGAACCGGAAGTAAGCATTAAACTTGCATATCTTGACATGTAACGGAAAGATATTTCTTATGACTGAGATCTAACACTTACATCACAACCTACCTAGTCTTCTCCACCCCCTCCAGCATCTTTGCGGCCACCGGCTCTGTCGGTGTTTCACTGATGCTCTGGGTCATCGGCGGCATCCTCACTTTTGCCGGCATTTCAGTCTTTTTAGAGTTTGGCCTGGCCATCCCCAGGTCTGGTGGCGAAAAGAACTATCTCGAACGAGCGTACCGCCACCCTCGGTATCTGGCTACGTGTGTCCTCGCCGCTCAGATGATTCTGCTTGGCTTTTCGTCAGGAAACTCGCTCGCCTTTGGCCGCTACGTCCTATTCGCCGCTGGAGGTCTCGGTGAGATCACCCCGGACAACTGGCAGGCCCGCGGCATCGCCGTCGCCTGCGTCACCTTTGCCATCTTGATGCACGTATTATTGCCCAAGTGGGGTATCCGCTTGTTCAACGTATTGGGAGTCTTCAAGGTTGTCATCCTGCTGCTCATCGTCTTCTCTGGGTTCGCCGCGCTGGCTGGCCACAGGCTGGTCGATGACCCGCACAACTTTGACAACGCCTTCGCCATTGAGTCCGGAGATGGCTACAGTGGTGGTGGTGCGTACGCATACTCGAACGCGCTCCTTAACATTGTCTACAGCTTCAAGGGCTGGGAGAACGCCAACTACGTCGTCGGCGAGCTGAAGAACCCGCGGAAGACGCTCGCCGTCGCTATGCCCCTGGCCGTCGGCGGTACGACCATCCTCTACGTTCTCGCCAACGTCGCATACTTTGCCGCTATCCCCAAGTCGGAGCTGGCCAAGTCCGAGGTCATTGTGGCCGGCATCTTCTTCCGCAACGTGTTTGGAGTTCGTGCCGGCGGCACCGCTCTGCCAGCTTTTGTCGCCCTGTCCAATCTCGGTAACGTCCTAGCCGTCAGCTTCGCGCACGCTCGCTTGAATCAAGAGTTCGGCAAGGAAGGTCTGCTGCCGTTTAGTCGCTTCTGGGCCTCGACCAAGCCATTTGGTACCCCGGCAGCCGCCCTCTTCCTGCACTGGATCGTGACGGTGATCGTGCTGCTGGCGCCACCCGCCGGTTCGGCCTACAACTTTATCGTCAACCTTTACACGTACCCGGGCGCCTGGATCAACGCTTTTGTCGCTGCTGGTCTCATCTACCTCCAGTTCAACAAGAAGGAAAACTGGTCAAGCCCCTGGCACACTTACTTGCCCATCAGCATCCTCTATCTCTTGGCCAATGCGTTCCTCGCCATCGTGCCCTTCATCCCGCCCGAGTCGAACTGGAACGAGGACGGATACCCCTACTACGTCTTCCCCATCGTCGGCGTCGGCGTTCTGCTCCTCGGTGCAGCTTACTGGGCCGTGTGGACCAAGTTGTGGCCCAAGATTGGAGGTTACAGGATAGAGGCTGAGAGGATTACGGACGAGGATGGCGAGGAGGTGATTCGGTACCGCAAGGTGCACGTAAGGTGATTTTTTTTCAAATGCCTGAATGAACGAATCGAGGATGGGGTTTTTTTGGGGTTGTTAATAAAGATGGAGAGAAGCGGCAACCTTGGTTGAGAGTAGTTAAGTTTGATCTGATTGTTAGATACCCCCCAACATTTGTTCTTGATCATTATCATTGTTGCTTCGTTTAGATACCTTATGCAGTCATTGCGTTTATGCCCGTGGACTCGGCTTGCATGCACTCAAAATGACAAGTATATAATGTGCTATTAATAAATCTACCAGACAAACCTACGAGATATGCCATCGAGGCATAGAGCGATCTATGTGCAACAAAAGAGAAGAATTAAAACGTTCATTATGACAATGGTCCAAACAAGAACTAGAATAAGTCTAGCATTGGTGACCACCACGGCCACCAACCAGGACTTCATCGGCACCACCCCGACCACCACCCTTGACCGACTTGGGCAGCCTGTAAACCGACACCATGGCAGCGCTCAGGGCCAGACTGCACCCGGCCGCAAAGAAGGGCAGACCCACCCAGGCGCCGCCAAGCTTGATGCCGACGCTCAAGGCCTTGCTCAGCAGCGGACCGGCGATGAAGGCCCCCAGCAGCTCGAGGAACGAGATCAAGCTGTTGACCATGGCGAGGTGGTGCTGCTCGACGAGGGTGTTGACCAGCGATCTCAGGACGGGCGAGAAGCCGGTGCCGACGGAGAAGACGGCCAGCGACACGGCGAAGAGGGCGGGGGTCGACGACAGCGCCACGAGGAACGACCCGGCCGCCCCGATGGCGCCCGTCCACCGCGCCATCAGCAGGTCCTTGGCCGGCGTCGACATGTGCATGGTCTTGGTCAGCACGTGCGAGATGTAGGGGAACACGAGGACGAAGAAGACCAGGTTGGAGCCCGTGCGCGCCGCGAGGAGCATCGAGGCGCTCGACCAGCTGATGCCGTACCGCTTCGTCGCGTACTGCAGCAGCGCGTCCTGCACCATCCGGCCCAGCACGAACAGCGCCATGGGGATCATGAGAGAGAGGAGGTTCGTGTGCGCCACGGCAAAGTCCCACAGCTCGCGGAAGCTCGAGGCCGCGAGCCCGGCGGCGGTTCGGAGCGTCAACGGGGCGGCGGCTCGTTTTTTTTTGTTTTGGCTGTGGTTGTCGTCGTTGTCGTCATCCTCTCCGTCGTCCTCCTGGCGTTTCTCTAGCGTTTCGGGCACAAAGAACAACAGTCCGACGCTGAGGCAGGCGGCCATGAGCGAAACGCCGATGGACAGCCAGGGGCCGCCGAGGTTCATGAGGCCACCGGCGAGGGGGCTGCCGATCATCTCGCCGACGAGAAAGGCGACGCTCACCTGGAAAAAGGCTGCGGCGCGCTGGACGGGCGGGCAAATGTCGCCGACGATGGTGAAGAGCATGGCGGGTCCGGTGCAGGAAAAGGCGCCGATGAAAGTACACAACGAGGAGAGGTAGATGGTCCAGAGGGGGACGATGCCGTGGGTGCTGAGTAGCAACACTCCGACCTGCCAAAAGATGGAGAGCAGGAGCCCGAAGAAGGCCAGGATGAGGACAGGCTTGCGACCGAGGCGATCGGCCAGCATGGCGTAGGGAACGGCGCACAGGATGCTGGGCAGGGTGTCGAGGGCCAGCTGCCAGCCGCGCATCATGGCCAGCTCGCCCTGGACGTCGGAGGCCTTGCAACGCGGGTCGTCGGCGAGGGTCAGTGGCCCAGACTTGGAGGCCGGTGGGAGTGAGAGCTTGTTCCGGCAGATGACGTCCTCCATGATCGAGTTGGCTGGCGCCTGCATGATCACCACGGACATTTCGATCAGGCACACCGTTGCCATGATCAACAAGATTACCCTCTTGTAGTGAATGTGCGGCACCGGCTGTGCTGGTTGTTTCCTGTCGTCGTCGTCCTCTTGGGTTATATCGTACGCTGGCGACAAGAGAGGAGATGATTCGCCGTCGGTTGCCCTACTGGGAGAAAGAAAGGCATGGTCATCGGTGATGATGCGAGCCGGCGTCGCCGTCGTCGTCATTGTTGATGCAAGTTAATTCTGCTGCTGCTTTTGACCCGTGGTTTATTTTGATATTATCTCGTGCCCTTCTTTTTCTTTTTTCTTTTTTTCTTGACTTCTTTTTTTTTTTTCTTTTGAGCAGCAGCATAAAAGTTGAATTGGAATGATGAAGACAAACAAAACAGTTGGAAACACAAAAAGCAGAAAGAGCTTGAGAACAATACTACCTTATCTGATTACGTACCTCACGTACATGCAACGCTGACGAGTCGGAACAATACCAAAGGGAGGCTACGCCAAGCGGGGCCATGATCCCCATAAGTTAATAGGCCTTCCTTGTTAATACATCCAATACCCCAGATACGTTCTAGAGCTGTCACAACGCTTGTCACCTACCACGTATAGGATTCATGCCCCTCAAAACTTCAAGTTAGGGATGAATCTTTTGTGCTCCCCCGAGGCATTGGGTCCACCATTCTGAGGCAATACTTTCAACTGTCCAAATCATGATCTATAACATGTGAAATATTCAAAAACAGCACCGAAAGGCTAATTTATCTATCTAGAACTAGTCTAAGCCTAGAAGAGTGAAAGGTAACGAAAGAAAGAAAAAGAGAAAAAAAGAGAAAAAAAAAAACAACAACAGGATATCCAATCAAGCGACATTTGATAACAAACGTCTACGTAATGCTTTGGTGGTAACTTTTCGAGGCTTTCTAAATTGATGGCAAGCAAGGATTGCGTGGTCTTGCCCAAACGGCCATGAACTGAAAGGGGTAAAAGCTGTAGAGATGAAACGGGTTCATCCCAGAAAGGGTCTGTCTCCCAATAAACGAATGATGAGGAGGCAGGTGCCAACAAGCCCACCATTCTGTTCCGACCGCAACTGGTCGATCGGACCTACCCCGAAAGATAAGCGATAGATAAAATTTCATTGACTTTTGGATTCTCTCACAACTCTGACTGATTATGCGATTAGTAGGGCATGTTTAAGAAAACATATTGCAAGTCGATTCAAACATTGTTAGGTATCCTCAGGTCTGCACTGCTGGACGTTTTATCACTTGCATCATTGAAGTGTTCATTTGAGTGTTCTATTTGAGTAAGAAAGATCGACAGGTAGGTGAATATCATGATTGTCATCTATCTGTCGGCATCAGGAGCTTATCAGCCGACTCAGCGAACTAAGTTCAATGTGGCCAGCATATCCATATATTCAACTGCCAGGAACCCATTAGAAACACGTGTGTATCTGTATAACACGCGGGAGATTCACCAATAGTATACAAGTTTAAAGTTTAGGGCAGTTGTAAGCAGGCATTGGGTTTTCCAACCTTTTCCAATTTGCAGCCTTTGTGAACCAGCTGTATTGGATGATTTCTTCTCTTTTTTTTCCTTTTCTTTTTTTTTTCGTTTACATATTACGTGGAAAAAAGTCAAAAATCCCCAACTTTGCTTTGCAACAACTTATTTGATACACAATCGAAAGCCGAGAAAACTCCCTGAAAACCCACATTCCGTACCCATCGGCACATCACGCCCATACCTCCGAACCAGTGAAAAATTTACCGCAACCTCGGCATCGGCGACTTCTGATCTCCTCTCAAGCCCGGATTTGGACGGATAGGAATATACCGTCCGTAGGATCGCCCGTCGAGCCACACGTCCCCGGGCCGCGCGAAAAAGAAAAAAAAAACTCAACAATGGCATCGCCCCGATTTGTACTAGTGCCACAGGGATTTATCCATGAGTAACGGTTTTGTGCTTCGTGCCGCTTTACATTGAACTGCAGTATGTGGAACTTGCGGACAGGGAGGTTCGCGTGTCTGAGTTTGCCAATGTCGGTAGCTCCCCAGAGATTTATCCGGGCTGGGAAGGCTGTTGCGCTGATGGCATATAATGCCAAGATTTAAATTTGATGTTGATAATTCAAATTCAGGATTCTGAAATAAGTGTTCATCTCTCGCAAGCTACTTTTTTTCTCCTTCTTTTCCTATCAGAGTGTACTAAAGCCTGGGCGCTTTAGGTACTAGCAATGAATATATTCCAAGAAGTTTATGATAAAAAGTTTAGCATTCTAATTTGGCAGGTACTTTGTAAAGTGCAAAAATGATGATTCAAATACATGGATACCTATTCTAATCTTCCTTGGAGGATCACGAATAAATATGTTTGTATAGATCTACTCCGTAGATCCTAACAGTATTAAAAGGGTATGTATAAGAGATGATAAACGTAGATAGATGCCCCGGATATCCCTGCGAGACCAAACGGCGTATAAGACTATGTACACCGTACACGGCACTAACCTAAAATTCAGCTGCGGTATATACAGGACACCGAGCTCCGTTAACAGAGCATGGCTAGACCCGGAAACTGACCAAGAAATATGACTGAGGTCCATATACTCACAATCAAAAGCAGAAGAAGCGTCACTTTTGCATCGAGATATAGTAGCTGCCATTGAGGTTATGACCAAACATTCTATACTTGTATCTTCGTGTGTCGCATGTCCGATCCGCTGCCTCCTTAAACATAAAAAACCCCCAGAGAAATCAAACAACCCTTAGTATACATTAGGGTTTCTTCCGCTCCAAAATGCTATTAAGCCAAAAAAAAGAAAGAGCAATAATTCTTTGCCAGATTTTTATATAACAAATGGAAAGAGATATAGATGTACGCTACCAAACATCCCAGGCCTGAGAGGTTGCTCTTTCCTCTCTATCCTTGACAAACAACCCGCCCTGGAACCCTTGCACCGTTGCCAATCACTCACTCCTTTGTATGAACAAAAAACGTATTCATGATCAAGCAGACTGTCATCACGCACATGCCATAGATGGCCAGGCCCAGCGCCATCTTGCGCAACAGGCCATGCTCAATGTGCTCCAGGTCCCAACGCAGCCTGCGCCGCCACCTAGTCCCG
Source organism: Pyricularia grisea (assembly GCF_004355905.1). Taxonomy (NCBI): domain Eukaryota; kingdom Fungi; phylum Ascomycota; class Sordariomycetes; order Magnaporthales; family Pyriculariaceae; genus Pyricularia; species Pyricularia grisea. Next base: position 718,334 of record NC_044975.1, read on the forward strand.
CGCGGCCTCGATGCGGCGCTCACGCCGGACCGGAGGCTGGCGACGCTCTCGAGGAGACCCGCACCGGCCGGGTCCAGGTTGCCATTTTCTTCGTCAGTTGACGCATTCACGTCGTCGTCATCGGCGTCATCCTCGTCCTTGGTCAGGCGTTGGTGATGAATGCTATCCGGGTCGCTAATCTTGTAGTAAAACAGTCCGGGCAGAATAAAGGAGATGGCCGTCGAGCCCGTCGAGCCCACGTACGCGAGTACCCTGTCCAAGCTGGAGACCGTGAGGGCCGTGGCGTAGCTGCAGACAATGATGATTGTGGACAAGACTGCAAAACGGAGATCCGACATGGGCGTCGTTGGGGAGCCGTGTGAGTCGTTGGCAACTGAAGCCGTCGGGATAAGCGCCGAGTCGGCGTGTGCGCCACCAGGGCTGTTGTTGCGGTTGGGGCGCCACTTGAGCACGGCGTCGAGCGATGCGCGACAGGGGTGGATTTGTAAGGGCACGCTAAACATGACCAAAATAACAATGGCGGCCTTTCCAATGGTCGAGGCGATGCTTGCGGGATCTAGAGAAAATCAGTCAGTTTATGTCCTCTTTTGAAGGGTAGAAGTCAACCATATACTTACACATCGAGATGATATTTCCAACGACCTGGTTGCCAAATGTTAAATAGCCGGTAATGGCTACGAGGATATAGATACTAGCTGCCGATCCAATACTAGTGCCAATGACTCCAACTACGCTACCAGGGGAGCCATCCTTGATCTCGTTCAGGATGGAAAACATCTGCCATCCGAAGTTAGTAAACATACGCAAAACTGCAAAATCTTCCAAGGACATAGGTGCTTACGTTTTGATGACATGTATACGCAAACACCACTACAGGGAAAGCGCCCAGCACAGCAACAGGCCCCTCCCAGGTAACATAGTGAACTTCACCCCGGTTCGGATGCGACTCGGCAGCAAAGTGATACACAACGAGGATTATGAGGTATCCAATAGACACAAGCGCAATGATGCTTGTGTACTTGAGCGAGTCCAGCCTCCTCAAGAATCCTAAAGGTATGATGACCAGCATGAACGCCGTGATCCAGAAATTTCGATCCAGCATATACGGTGGAAGCACATCGGCCCCGTCACCATAGCCAGTATCAGAAACAAGACCCCGCGCCACACCGGGCATCAAATCACCAATGATGATAAGGTATGAGACGCCCACGCCGAAGCATTTGATCGCAATGGCGGCATCGAAGAAGACGGCCGCGTTCGGGTATGTCAACTGTGAGAGCGCAAAGAAGGAAGAGTGGCCGCGGTCGATGTAGCGCGCGCATCTGGACTGAAGGTATAGCCCAAAAGCAGAGGCCAAACCGGACCAGATTATGACGGCGGTGCCGAGTGTGATGCCCATGTGCGAAAGGGCCGAAGGCATGGCGAGGGTCCCCGCTCCAACAACTGTGGACGAATGAATTTAGCATTTGAGGTTTTCAAATCACGTCATAACATCACGGGGTTCCCTTACTCGTGTTCAGCAGGTTTATTACGCTGCTTGACATTGAGGCCTGGCCTCCGCCGGGCTTCAAGCCCCTGTGTCGCATCCTATGTCATACATGTGGTGGTCAGCAACAAGGTAAACTGAGTTGCAGGTCCTGGCAGTAGCGCCGACGAATACCCGCGTGGAGAAACTGATGGTCTTGATCGTTGCTGCTGGGCAGACAATTGTCTTCCGCATGATGTGTATTACCTCGCCATATTGTCGGCACTATGTCCCGGGCCGATTCCATCAGTAAACGTTGAGTACGCAGGCATCCCTCGGCCTGGTAAGCATCCAGGCAGAGACTATCGCGGGTAAGATCGGTGTGATGGTGGCACGAGAGCTAAGCGCCGGCGCAAAATAGTCGGAGTGGCGTTCAGGTACGTCGGAGGACAATCGCGTTGTGCTTGTGTTCCGTTTCAACGTGCTCGTTCGCAGCCTGCGGAGGGTACCGCAACTCTTCCGATAATAGTGATCGGATCAATCGGGTGATTCGGCAGTGCCGGCTTCGGCCGTCTTTCCCCTCTTCGTTCGTTCGACTGTTGATGCGCCAATTGATGGCCGTCGCCAATGTGTGTACGAGGAAGGGAAAAATAAGAAGTAAAGGACGTGGCAGAAAAAGGGTAGTAAACTGTCGCGTGATGCTAAGAACGAGACCCAGTCTTGTCCTGTGTAGTAATGGATGCAATGTGTTACGTACGATTCTAAGATCTGTTGCTCTTGGCTGCTTGGAATGGAGATGTGTATGGTATGGTAACAGTCAGACTGGGCACGACAAACAACGGGGCCAGGTGTGACGTTTATGGCGCCAAGATCAGCCCGCGTTCGGGTAAGGAACAAGACGGTGGAGGTCACAGTGGGTCTTTGGGGTATTCGCCCAATCACATCCGAGTTTTCTCTACTGCACCCAGGCACTGGTCGGAGTTTAGCGCCGTTTCCAGTATTTCTAGATGGAACTTTGGAACAATAATTCCAGGGCCAAATTCTAAAGAAACAATTTGTGAGATTGTTCAGATGCATTAGTCTTTACTATTAGCCAATTCACCGCGTTTTACATGGTCTTGACTACTTTTTTTTCCCTGGCACTACGTAACAAATCGTCTGATCATCAAACGCATTTGATCGCGGGACTGGTTTGTTCGGAAACTCCGGCCCTCCGCGGAGCTCTGGTCTTCCCTGTAAAAATAGCTACCTACCTTACCTAGGCATATACGCTTTCAAGGCTCCAACTTACCCCGGACTGGCCAAACAGCCAGCGACGGCAGCATGGCGGAACTTTCGATGGACAAAACTCTCGACAATACCACTTTAGCCACCATCGAGCTTCTTGAGGCTCGCCTACTCCGCCTGGAGCATATCATCTATGGCCCAGCCGGCAGCCCCGATGCGATCCCCGAGTCGTCGGCCACCAGCACAATGCACGACCTAGAGCGCCGCTTCCAGGCTCTAGTATCCAGGTCACGCGTATACCAAGATCTATTGAAGATATGTAGGTAAACTTCCTTTGCTACAGACTTACATTACGTTCACCATACAATAGCTAACCACAGTGAGCTTTCTTTACCCCCCCAATAGACAACGAACACCCCACCCTCTTCGTCTCCGAATCGCAACACGCAGAATCCGACAGCAAAGCCAAACAACCCCCGACACAGCTTGACCCGGCCGCCGTGCGCGCCATAGTCTTGGCCTCAGCCTCGCAGTACCATGGCACCGCCTCTGCCCTCGCGGCCGTCACCCAGGACGTGCCCGTTCCCGACCCGGCGCTGAGTGCGAACCTCGTGGCAACAATGCCCCGGGCCAGGGCAATCGAGGCCATGCAGCGCGCGCAGGCCGCCGAGGTCGCCGAGCTGCGGGCGAGGAGCGAGCGTGTAGTGAGGGCCTGGTACGAAGGTCGCGTGCTCAAATACGGCAAATTCGTGGCGGATGCGGAGAGCCGCGTCCAGAACGTTGAAAAGACCGTGCTGAGGGCCGAAGCAATCAGGGCAGATGGGGAGAAGCTTTGAGTGGGGTGGCAAATGATGCCTGGTTACTCAAGTCTGGCATTCTGGCTTTCAACCCCAAGAGTAGGCTCCTCGTGATGAGCCTTGGGAGCTATTGAAGCACTATCCAGGTCACAAAACGCCGAGTCACGATGGAAGGAATCCGGTTGTGTGGCTCCATTGTGTTGTGCTCCCTTCCCAGCCTTTCTGCTGTGTCACACCTTTTTGAGGTACCACACGGAGAAATGGGGATATTAGAGTTGCCCCGAAGCTTTCCCTCGGGCTTCAGTTGCCAAATGGCCACACGGCATAGTACAGTGGAGGAAAGTGGAGGGACTTCATCTTGGGGATGTTTTGATCTCGCAAAATGGGATTGGTGGTTGGTTGGTATACGGCACAGAAAGCCCATTCATCGCTACAGATGGGCAAATCAAGTCCACCGCAAAGCTTGCTGGGAAAACCCCACTGCTTTGTTGGAACGGAAGTCATCTTTATCAGTTGTCATAAGGTCGGAACAATTCGTGTGAGCTGCGGAGCGCTCGCCTCACCCCATGTGCTAGGGGCATTCCAATTCCAGTTCAGGTTCTAATCTCGTCAGCCCCAAGTTAAGGAATAATACTTAGAAAAAGTGTTCGACTATCTGCCTGCAACCATCACAGTTACTGTTATCACACTCTCACATGAGTGGCCGTGGTGCGGGAGCCTTACCTGCAGCATGCAGCCGCTATTGGTTGTGAAGGCTGCGTGAGTTGTCAGGTTTGCTGTATGACGACGCACTCTTGCCAAGCACAGAAGCTCAAAAACGGCGACCCTGATCTCATGAAGCGGGGAGAACTGAAATTGTTACTTTTATGTGATTGATTCTAATAGCGCCGACAACGACCTCGAAGCAACAGCAACAATCCAAGATGGACGATGGCTTCGACCCTGAAGCCTTTTATCCATTGCAGCGATCTATGTTTATTGATAAGCTGACATACAAGCCCAAACCAGCCTTGGTGATTGAGGTTTACAAATCAGTGGTGAGTGATCGGGTTGCATATGTCCTCGTCTACATGACATGAGGGATAAATGAACCTCACGCATTGCTATTACTCACATCTCTTCGACGCACTGTAGGTAGGCCCTCCATATTTTCTGGCCGCAAAGAGAACAGCAGAAGATCTGGATCAGTGGGTCCGCACGGTACGCTTTTCACTCGTTGATGAATCTGGGCTAGATGTCTAAACTGACATGAAACTGCTACTAGCAAGTTACCAACGATAGAGATGGGTTCTCCAGGCCTGGCCTTCGCCTTATGTATGCTCGCAATCCCAAACCCATGTTTATGTCTAATTTTGTAGGTTAACGCCCCGTTAGTATCGGGGATGCTCAGGACGCAGAACCCAAGCCAAAGATACGACCGGGACCACCCAGACCACCAGGCCTGGGAGGGGTTCCACCACCACCACGCATAGTAGGGGCACCGGGACCGGTACCGTCGCCATTTAATTTCCCGGAGGCCTCGATGCCAGAGATAATCTATCCTCCCGTGGGATCTAATCCCATACCTGAAGACGGCGACAGCCAATGGCCTCCTGATGAGAAGATTATTGAGAGGCGCCGATCTCACCAAACGGGCCGATGCGTGCCTTTCTCTGCGGAAACGCTAGAACGCATCACATCTTCTTTCAGCCTGCCAACCTCGACGCATTGGCTTTTTCAGACAGACAATGTACACTTTAAAATATATCGCATGAGTCGCTCTGTCATTGGACTCACGGCGCGCTACTTCTGCAACAAGGGGCTTGATGTAGCTCTCTCCATGTCATACTGCCCGAAGACGGATATCACTACGGCCCTAATGGTCGGGCTCACTGTTCGACAGACCGAGTTCTTTCGCGCTCAGGTCTGCAAGCTGGCCCGAATCGCCCATCACCCGGCGTTGGTGCCGACGCTCATGGCAGAGTCGGTGCGCCGAGTGATAGTTGGCCGTTTCTTCACTATAGACGCAGTTGCCAAATCAATAGAAATTAGTTTTAGGCTGTTATCGCCGATGAGGCTCTGCATACGGGCTGTCCAAATCCTCAAGGATCTTGCAATCCTTGAAATGGAGCTGGAGATGCTGGAAACACAGCGAGCCGGGGCCGTCGACTTTGTCCACCTGACATCGGATGGAGGCCTACGGTCTGAGAAAGGCAAAGAAAAGCCACGCCTCGACATTGTTGATATTGGGCTCGTACTCGAAGAGAGGTTAGACTTCTTGTTAATCACGACTAAGCAACCGCGCGCCATGATCCGCATGCACAAGGAGCGTGTTCAGGCAGTCTTATCAATAGTGGGTTTGTCCCTGGCCTCCGTCGGCTTGCGTTGTGCATTGTGCTCGAAGAAGAAGATACGGCCGACTGATTTGTACCCTAACTGACAGGCCGCAAGCCCGAATGCGAGTTCCCTATCAAGCACGGTGATTCAAATCCGCGACGCGGTGAACGACCACTTCAGTCGAAGCGTGACCAGTTTTTGGTGGCTCAGGTCGGGCTTCTTAATCATCATCACCTTTACACCAGGAATATTTGCTGCGGTATGCCTGGCCTATTAATTATGTCTGGTTGACCAGAGAGAATCATGTACACTTACTAACCAGTCATAATCCCTTGCTGACTCTACACACGACCCAAAACAGACGCTTTTCTCGACAACGTTCATGGCAGCGGTGAATCCCCCTCAATGGACATTCTGGGCTATCGCAACGCCCTTGACCATAGGGATCCTGGTCGCAATGGCCATCTGGAGGTTCTGGGATCCCCCCGAGTGGCTCAGGTGTTGGCCCGATATAGCCCGCTGGATGAGGGAAATCAAGTATAAGGTGCGGCGCAGGTTTGGGTTCAACGACGATTCATCCAGCACCGACTCCACCTCGCTAGTCGACGACGATGATTGAGTAGATCAGAAACGTCGACCTCCAACTGTAAGGGCACACAAAGCAATAGTTCTAGATGTGCTAGCATATCTCAGGGCGTACGTGCCGGGGTTAAGTTGCTTTGTGGGTACTCGGCTACATTTGCACCTCGGCGGATACAACCGGGTTTAGGTGCCTGGTGTTGTTCTTTGGTGCGATAATAGCCGCAAAACGTACTCATCCGGGTCCGCTCGCAGCGGCAGAATGCGGTTTGCAGCTTGGCTTGCATTGGTTCCACCAAATAGCGCACTAGAACAGGAGTAACTAGAGGTTTAACAAGAACCGGAAGCTAGTGATTGAAGATTATGGTCGGGATGGATCAGACGTACGTGGCAGTGCGGGACGAAGCTAAAATCACGAGTGTCGATACTTGGTCCACATAGTCCAGAGAAAGGGCAGAATATGGAAAGTTACAGATGGAAAGGTACTCCGTAGATCCAAAGATGTATTGACGTCAAAACTCACGGCTATTTAGTCACTTTCAAAGTAGTCGCCACCTTCGCCATGAGTCCCCCGCCGATACCAGGCAGTCTTTGGGCAAACGAGTGGTTGAGATCATCCCGATAGGAAGGTTATGTTAAGCAAGACAAGAGCTTCCCCGCTCTGTGACTCCGGAAGGTTTGGGCCGATGGTTGCATCCTTGGCCGCGCACCCAGAGTCCACAAGTATAAAGCTTGCTTCACTTTCTTAACATGTTTGTCCAGGTCTTGTTCTATGTTCACCAAGAACGAGTATTGGGCAAGAAATCTCGACCACTCTCGCAAATACACGAAGCTAGTAAGATGGGATTGATTCGTTTACCCCAGCCTCCCAGAACAAACCTCAGCTAACCAGACTAACATACCCTAGATCAACTTTCGACAACAAAGTATGTGACCTTGCGCGTTGCTGCGTTTTATGCATGAGCCGGTGCCCATCCGGTGCAGCCCATCATTTTTAAAGAAAAGATGAAGGTGTCTGCGCCGGATGTGGCTGAGATTATACGGCCTTGAACTTGATCTGGATAATACCAGCGAAAGGATCATGCCATGAAACCCTAACCATTCACAGTTTTCCTCCCAATACCAAACAACCGAAACCAAGCATGGCTCCCCCCGCCGCCACCTCCCCCATCGTCTCTCCGGTCCAGCCCCTGGACGTCAAGAACGGCAAGCATCAGCACAATGCCGCCACCGCCGCAGCAGCTGCGGCCAAGCTGCACGACCTGGCCACGGACTGGAACCAGTTCAGCTTCTCCCCGATCCGCGAGTCGCAGGTGTCGCGGGCCATGACCTCGCGCTACTTTGCCGACCTGCATGCCCACGCCGAGACGGACGTCGTCATCGTCGGCGCCGGCTCCTGCGGCCTCTCGGCGGCATTTCACCTCGCCACGGCCCGGCCGGACCTGCGCGTGACCTTGGTCGAGGCCGGAGTCGCGCCGGGCGGCGGGGCCTGGCTGGGCGGTCAGCTGTTCTCCGCCATGGTCATGCGCAAGCCTGCACATCTGTTCCTCGACAGGCTCGGCGTCGCGTACGAGGACGAGGGGGCTTTCGTGGTGGTCAAGCACGCTGCGCTCTTCACCAGTACGCTGTTGAGCAAGGTGTTGGCGCTGGATAACGTCAAGCTTTTCAATGCTACCGCGGTCGAGGATCTGATCACCCGACGGGAGGGCGGCGATGATGTCGGTGTAAGGGTTGCTGGCGTTGTTACCAACTGGACGCTGGTTTCGATGCACCACGATGATCAGTCGTGCATGGATCCCAACACCATCAACGCCCCTGTCGTTATTTCGACGACTGGTCATGATGGTGAGTTTGCTACCTTGAATTCACTAACTCTGTTTTCCTCTGGCTTCATAAAAGTGTGTAATTAACACGAAACAGGACCCTTCGGCGCCTTCTCGGCCAAACGCCTCGTCTCCATGAAGCAGATTGAGCAGCTTGGCGGCATGCGCGGCCTCGACATGCAGTCTGCCGAGGATGCCATCGTCAAGCGGACCCGCGAGATTGTTCCGGGTCTTATCATTGGCGGCATGGAACTCTCTGAGATTGACGGAGCGAACCGCATGGGTGAGTCTTGCTATCGAGGTTCAGAACGGGCGGTACTTGACAACGTTGCTGACATCTAATCGTGCTCAGGTCCCACGTTCGGTGCCATGGTGCTCTCGGGAGTCAAGGCCGCAGAGGAGGCCATGGCTGTTTTCGACATGCGCAAGAAGCAGAATGCGTACTAGGTTTTATAAACGCCTTTCCTGGGACCTGATGGGGTCGATATCGTAGCAAAAGGGTAGTGGCTCTGGCCCTGACATTCTTTGGATCCTTTTATCTTAACTTTAGTGTAATTTGGCAGCTTAAACGCCGAATGGTGGAAGTTTGAACGAAAGTTCGGGCACCGCAATGACAATGAAAACAAAATCACACTCCAGACCACAAGAGATCGAGCCAATCTGCCTGAAAGTGATCGATGAGATGGGAGCAGCGCTATCTCTAGAGTCTAGCTACAAACACACAATCTACCTCAATTCTGTTTTGATGCCCTATTTAACAACTCCACGTAGTTGTATTTTTCGAGCATACAACTATTAGTTTTACTGTTTTCAAAACTAGTCATAAGTCGTGAGAATTCTTTCTGATGAAATCCCGAGTTTCTCTACTGGAAATACAGCGATCTGTATTATATCCATAGAACAAAAAACCCATTTTTTTTGCTTCAGTATATAATACTAATGAGTAGCATGTATTGAAAGCAAAACAAATGTCAGGATATAGAGTTTTAACGTACCTGCATAAGATATTGGCAATTTATAACGTAATTTGCCAGGTATGTCCAAGTACGTGGTCTGTAGCTTGGGAAGAATTATGTAGTGATTCCTGTTATGCTCTAACAAGGTAAAATGGCTATTAAAGTAAGACGATGACCAGAGCCTGTCATTATCTTAATGCCAAGAAAAAAGAGGGAATCAAGAAAACCTTTTCCCCCAGTTTGGTGAGGTGACAGTCGAGAATGCAAAGGGTGCTAGAGGAACATATCACCAGGGAAGTCGTGGGGCTACAGCATCCCGACTATAATCTCATAACTGTATCGGTTCATCAATGGTCCGGTGGCGTAATGGTAGCGCGTCTGACTACGATTGAATTTGGTCATCAGGAGGCTGCAGGTTCGAGACCTGCCCGGATCGTTTTGATTTTTTGGCCTGCTCGGCTCACATAGGCCGGCCCCGCTTTTTGAACACGGCATTTTAATTTTATTTTGTGTTGAAGTGGACTTTTCCCCTTCTCTCTTTCCCGTACACGTAAATGTCAATGGTTGATCGCATCTTCCTTACCTTCCTTGTTTTTACTTCGGTCACGGTGGAATCTTACCATCTCAGCCTGGTGGGCTTGGTTTTTGTCCGTCTTGTCGTGTGGCTCTGCCAATATCTAGCCTTTATGACCGACCCTTAGCATCCTACCGCTTCTACATGCGTCTCCAGTGAGCCGAGCCTGTTTTGCCGACCACAACCATACTGAGATAAATGCTTGCGACGAAGTCTGGGAGCAGCATCAGTGTTGTGTTCAGATACTTGGACACTGCATGAACAGTACTTCATTGCATGGCAGGGGTGAATGAACCCACGGATCTTAACCAAAGGGCAGCGCCTAGCAACCCGGTGAAATTTAACACTCTCTGTTCTCAGGATTATGATATCTGCATTGAAACCAGACGTAGAATGATAGCCCCGGACCATTCATTACTTACTTAATGTTATCGTTCATAGCTCATCCATATAATTACGTCCATAACTTGACCACCGACCCAGCAGATGCTTTGCTGTCCAAAGACCTCGTCGCCGTCCTCAACAAGTTCAGCGCCTGTGTGCCCAAAAACAGCGGCATCTTCAACCTTTGCGCCTCATCCACGGCAGCTTGCAACTTATCCGCGGCGGCCGTCATATCGTACACGCCCGACTCGGTCTCCCACCCCTTGGCGGCGACCCCGCTCTTGAAAGCCGCGAGGATGCCCGGCCCGAACCTGTCGAGCATCTTGGAACCTCCCGCGGCGTTGGTGCACAGCTCAAAGACCTGATCCAGGTCCAATTTGACAAAGTCGGCAAAGGCCAGCGTCTCGGCCGCCGAGCACAAGTGGATGCCCTCGAGCAGCGCCAGCACCAGTGCCATCTTGGCTTCCTCCGTCTCGGCAGCGGCCTGCACCGGGCCGACCTTGCCGACGCCCTGCGTGTACACGCGCAGCATGCCCGCGTCGTCGTCGGGACCGTAGCCCAGCCCAAGCCCTACAAAGTACGCTTGCTCGGCCGCGCTGGTCATGGGCGTGGCAAAGTGCCTCCTCCTGGCCTCGGACGTGATGATGCTCGTGTCCTTGAGGATGATAGTCAAAGCGCTGGCGATGGGCTTGTGCTCCGGGTGCAGGATCCTCGGCACGCGGTTCTCAAACATCCAGCTCTTGCCGTCCGAGGCAAGGATAGCATCACGCGCCTTTTCCAGGTTCAGGCCTAGGTGCGCGGCGAACCCCATGGCTTCGCTGGCCGACAAGATCTGATTCGCGGCCAGGACCTGGTGGCACATCTTCATGTTCGACCCAGCCCCCACTCCACCCGCCACGATGTACAGCTTTGCCGGGTCCGACATGGCCTGCAGGATCTCGCGGCCCTTGGCGATGGCGGCGTCGGACGCACCAGCCATTATGGACAGCGTGCCGTCTGCGGCGCGGATCGCTCCTCCCGAAACGGGGCAGTCGACAAACAAGATGTCGCCGCGGCCCATGTCCCTCAGCTGCTGGTCGAGCGCCTGCGCGTACTGGCACGGCACGGTGCTACACAGCATCAGCACGGCACCCTGCGGCAGGGCGGGGACGGCGGCGTCGGGCCCGTCGATCAGCACGGCCTGCGCCTGCTGTGCCGTCGCGACCATGCACACGCAAAAGGGCTTGTCGGCGACGGCCTGTGCCGGCGTGCTGGCCGTGCTGCCGCCGGCCGCCTTGAAGCGCTCCAGCGTTGGGCCCCACACGTCGAAGCCCGTCACTGAGTAGCCCTCCTTGACCAGGTGAGTGGCCATGCCGAAGCCCATGGCGCCGAGGCCGATGAAGGAGATGGGTTCTTTTGCTGCCATTTTCTTTTTTTTTGTTTTGTTTGTGGTGGGGTTGGGGTTACCCGGGACAGAGGGATTGGGGTTTTTTTTATGAGGCGGTGATGTCACTGGTATTTACCAGGAGTGTGGGTGTTATTGCGCCTGGAAGAGGCTGAAATTAGATCTAAGGAGTGCTTCTGGTCTTGGAACCGCCTGGATGTAAGATGTTCAGATGATATCAGAGTTATGCACATTGGACAAACACATGACAAAAATGTGTCTTTGGGGGAGAGAGAGAGAAAAAAAAATAACGACGTCAACCTCTACCGCCCTCAACCCTGTATTCACTGTCCCCCGAGCCGACGCGGTCGAGCCGGCTACTCCAACCGACCGGGTCCCCGTAGTAGTGTGAGAGGAGTGGAGTTGCTAGGAGTGGGGGAAGATATTTTTCCCCATGGAGATGGAGCCGACACCGGCCGTGGGGGGTTTTTTTTTCGTGTAAGTTAAGGCGGGGAAAACAGGTATATTCCTTGCAACTATCCGGTACATGAGACCTTTGTGTGAGTGAGGTGTAAGCGCTGGACAACGATGACATGTCATACTTTTGTCTGGTTTTTTTTTTGTACAGCGAGCTTCCTCTTTTACATAAGGAAAAAAAGAAATAAAATAAAAGAAAATATAAATTCACGGCAAAGACTCGTGACAGCATGACCAAAAACCCCGCCGAGACATTTTGCCGGCGTCTTGTCCCGGTCCCGGGTGTAATTGAGGAGGCATTGATGATTGGAGGGTCCTTTTGTATTAATCCTTTTTTTTTGCATTTGATGGATTTTCGTATTTTTGTCCCCGTATGCGGCTGTCGGCTTAGAAGAGGCCGAACACTTCCCCCCGTGACGGCGTCCCCGTTCTTTTCCGCATTCGAGAGGGAGGGAAAAAAAGTTGGAGAAATTCAAGTTTGTTGTCTCAAAAGTTGGTTGAAAAAAAAATACCTGCACATTATCTACTTTCAATAACATCATCCATATTAGTCCACACGCACATTTTCCAACCCTGTTTTCTTTTACAACCTCCAACCACAGACAACACTTACACATACCCCTGAACAACACATCCTTAATCCCCAAACCCAACCCACCATGCCCGTCGACCGCACCAAGAACCGCTCCCTGGCCATGCTGGACAAGGCGTGGAAGGGCGGGTACGCGGTCCCGGCCATGTGCTGCTACAACATCGAGTCCATCATCGCGACCAAGCGCGCTGCCGAGGCGGCCAACTCGCCGGCCATGATCCTCCTCTTCCCCTGGGCCATCGAGTACGCCGACTCGGCGCTGGTGCGGGCGGCGGCCGACGCGGTCCGCACGTCGACCGCGCCCTTGGCCCTGCACCTGGACCACTGCCAGACGCCCGAGATGGTGCGGCGGGCGGCCGACTTTGAGCAAGGGTTCGACAGCATCATGTGCGACATGAGCCACTACGAAAAGGACGAGAACCTGGCCCTGACCAGGGAGCTGTCCGAGTACTGCCACGCGAGAGGGATCGCCACCGAGGCGGAGCCGGGCCGCATCGAAGGAGGCGAGGACGGCGTCGCCGAGACGGCCGACCTCGAGGGCTTGCTGACGACGCCCGAGCAGGCCGAGGAGTTTGTGGCGACGGGAATCGAGATGCTGGCGCCGGCGTTCGGCAACGTGCACGGCGAGTACGGCCCGCGGGGGATCCAGCTCGAGTACGAGCGGCTCGGGTCGGTGAACCAGGCGGTCGGGGACAGGGTGAGGCTGGTGCTGCACGGGGCGGATCCCTTCACCGAGGAGATTTTTCAAAAGTGCATCAAGCTCGGCGTGAGCAAGATCAACATCAACAAGGGCATGAACAAGCACTACGCACGCGTGCAGGAGGAGATGCGCGGAAAGCCGCTGACGACCGTCATCGATGCCGGGACCAAGGCCATGCAGGTCGCCATCGAGGAGTACATGAGGCAGTTGGGCAGTGCTGGCAAGGCATAAGGTGGCCGGGCAGAAGAGTTGGTTGGAAGGACTTGTACTAGATCGCTATCAGAATTGGACAATAAATTGTCTAAGAAACATATACTCATAATTACCATTGTAAACAGCAATATTTTGATGAAAAAAAAGAAAAGAAAAACCAAAAAAAAAAAAGCCAAAACCTCCTATTTCCACCCTGAAAACAGCCCCTCAATAGCCACCCTGGCACCCCAAGCTCCAGGATCCGGCGGCAACTCGCCACCCTCGCTGCCAGCCCCAACATACGTCGCCCTACCCAACCTCGGCTTCATGCCCTTTGTGGCCTCGCTGCCCTCGACGGCCGCCTTGACCGCCGCCTCGAACCCATCCCTCTGCAGCGCCTGCGCAAACGGGATCAGCGTGTCCATGACGGTGCGGTCACCGACCTTGGCCGGCGTGTAGCGCTCCAGCGAGGACAGACCCTCCAGCAGCGCCGCCGCCAGGCTTCCCACCAGGTCAGTTTGCGCAGCGGCGGCCGTCGCACCGCCACTCTCCGCGGCGCGACGTTCGACCCCGTTGCGGAACGCCACAAACAAGATGCCCAGGATCCCGCCCAGCGTGCCGCCCATCTTGCTCTCGACAATGTCCTCGAGCTCGTGCAGGACGGCGACGACGGACCCGCCGCGCGCGAGGCCCTTGTCCAGCGCGGCGAGGAGGTGGTCCGCGCCCGTCTTGAGCGTCTCGCCGCAGTCGCCGTCGCCCATGACCATGTCCCACTTGGTGAGGTCGGGCTCGGCGCGGGAGAGCTCCTCGCACGCCCTTCGCAGCATCGCCTCGAGCGTCGCCGCGTCCGCCGTGAGGTCGCGCGCCGGGTCGACGGTCCGGTGCGGCTCGGCGGGTGGCTTGACGAACTGCTCCGCCCTGGGCCGGCGCGCCGACTGCGACCCGGCGTACGACTCCCAGTACGTGCTGGTCTTGACGTCGGCAAAGGCCTTGATGTCGTCGACGGTGTATTTGCATGCTGCAGCCGCCGCCGTCACGTTGACGACTGAGACGGAAAACGCCGGAGCGTTGAGTGACGTCTCGAGCGGGCCGCAGTAGACGCGCGCCGGGTGGAGGTTCCAGTCCCGCGCCAGCTGCTCCAGCAGCTCGTCGACCAGCGCGCCCATCTCGAGGTGCGACATGCCGCCAAAGTTGCTGACCATGAGGAAGGTCTCGTCGCCGGGAGCGAACTTGACGTATGCCCTCTCCGGATCTTTTTCATCCAAGCAGTAGCGCAGTACCTCTGCCACCAGCTGCTCCGGCAAGGGATGCGGCGAGATCTTGCGGTACCCAGGCTCGTTATGCGGGCCCGTCCCGATCTCAACCTCGTCCGGATCCAGCATGCCGTGCTCGGTACGGCCGGGGACGTGGCAGTGGTCTAGGGTGGCGGCGATGGAGACAATCTGGTCAGCAAAGGCGGCGCCGAGGTCGTAGACGTCGTCGAGGGAGTCACCACGGCCGGCAGCCCCACCCATGACCTTGAGCACGCCGATCTGACCCGCCAGCCCTCGGCGCCCGACCAGGCTGCCCTTGCGCCCGACCGAGACGTCGTCGCCGCAGATCAGAACCTTGCACTTGGGACCGGCCTTTTCCGCCGCCAGGCCAAAGTGCAGGCAGTCGCCCGTGTAGTTGGTTATCACGAGGATGGAACCCTTGTCGGACGGAACGGCGGCGATGCCGGCGAGGATCTGCTTGGTGGACGGGCTGGCAAAGATATCGCCCGCCACCGATGCGGCCAGCATATTGGTGCCGACATAGCCGGACCAGGCGGGCTCGTGTCCTGAGCCGCCGCCGCTGATGAGTGAGACTTGCGAGGTCGGGTGTGTTGTGTCAAAGACGACGCGGTTGGTCTCGTCGAGTGAGAGGGAGGGGTTGTAAGCGACAATTCCACGGAGAGCCTTAGGCACAAGGCCCGTTGATGAGGGGAATAAGTGACGTTTGGACATTTTTAAAAACCCACTTGCGGCAAGGTTGTAGAATGTGATTAGGGGGAGGGGATGGAGCAACTGTGATAGTCTCACAAAGGGGTATGATGCTTCTTTTCTCTGAGAATTAAGGGATTAATCGGGTTTATGGGATGAAAGATATGACAATAGTTTATGTGGAAGTAGACTAGTATCTACTTTGGGGGTGTAAAAGTAAACAAAAATGCAAAACAGAAAAGAAAACATCAGCAGGACAAGAAGCTGTGGCGCGCCCGGTACGACGGGCACTACCACGACGTATGTGGAAACGGGCGGCTAAAGGGAGCCACAGGCGAGACGAGCATCAAAATACGGGCAAAACAAAGTGATAATAAAAAATAGACCCTGCGCCGTGATGATTGATGGAGGTGGAACCCCGCATACTGGCCTGGAAAGGATGCCCATGTCTGATTCGAATGTTCCTTTCCGGGGACATATTCTGTCCGCATACATGGCAGTGGAGAGCAACGATGCAGCACCCCTTTTCCCCCGCTCTCTCCCTGCCTCCCTCCACTCTTTGGAATATTCTCGCCCGACCCGACTTTGGGCTTTTCGGGGACCCTTTACAAGCTTACCACCACTCGGGGTTGATCCACCCCGAGGTCGGGCCACCTTGGGTCAGACTTGATATGCGGGGGCGCCTAGACTTTCCCCTTGGCTTGTCTCTTGTTCAGGGCTATGGGGGTTTTTTTTTCTTTTTTTTTTTCTTGGAGACGGGGCTGCGGCAAAGGTCTAACCTTTTCCTGAACATTGATGTACTCAAGGGAAATTGCGCCGCGGGGTCTTGTCCTGCCCCGCGGATGGTCACGACCTTGTGTGTTTGCGCCTCGGATGTCCCAAATAGGTAATCCGAGATGGTTTGTGGCCATTGGCGGATCGCGACGAAGGAGAGAGACAGTAGAGTCGGCTCGGCTCGGATTCCCTCATTTGCTAGGTGTACTTGTGGGCGGGATCAGGCATGTCCATTTAAACTCTCAGTGGCCATAAACAAAGAAGTAAGGTCTAAATAAGCACCACACAGGCAGAGCAAGAGAAATGATTTGTGGTTGACGCCGGAGCACTCACACGAACATGGAGTTTTGTCGCGTCAATCCCAGCCGATACCGAAGAAAAAGAAAAAAAAAGAGAGAACCTCGCGTCGGGGTTTACAATTGGGGTTCTTTCGGAGAGATTTAGGCTGTTGAGACGCCCCCACAGTGGGTCACTGACAGCATCATCCATTATGTCGAGTGCCTGAGTTTAGCATAACAGGGCGTCAAAGGTCTCCAAGACTCACAGTATTGTACTGAAACTGTAGTGTGTGGAATCAACTGAAAAACAAGAATGAGCTCCAGAGTCATTTCATGTTAATATTTGAGAATTTGAACAATAAAAAAAGCCATCACTCATAAAACACAACAAACACAACCCACCATGTCCACATCTTCACCACCCCGCCGCATCGTCGGCGTGTCAACAAAGATGTACTTCTCCGCCGCCCGCACATCCTCCTACATCACCAGCCTCCTCTCCCTACTGCCCACTATCCCCTCCAACACCGACGTCTTCATCATCCCGGACCACATCACCCTGCTTCCTTCCATCCAACAGCTCCGCGCCGCCTCCTCCCCGATCCTCCCCGGCGCACAGGACTGCTACTCGGAAGACGCCGGCGCCTACACGGGCGAGGTTTCCCCATCCGTGCTGGCCGAGGTGGGCTGTCGGATCGTCGAGCTGGGCCACGCCGAGCGCAGGCGATTGTTTGCCGAGACCGATGCCTCCGCCGCCGCCAAGACCGCCGCCGTCGTCCGCAACGGCATGATCCCGCTCGTGTGCGTCGGTGAGACGGCACGCCAGGATGAAATCTCCGCGGCTGTTGCCGACGTCGCCGTCCAGGTTCAATCTGTCATGGCTGCCGTGCCCGGTAGCGCAGAGGTCGTGCTCGCCTACGAGCCCGTCTGGGCCATCGGGGCCGCGCAGCCCGCCGCCCCAGAGTACGTGGTTGCTGTGACCCGGGGCATCCGGGAGCTGGAGTGCGTGCGGACCAGGGAGGGGGCGGTGAGGATTTTGTACGGCGGAAGTGCCGGGCCGGGATTGTTTGAGAAGCTCAAAGATGGGGTGGACGGGCTCTTCCTGGGCAGGTTTGCGCACGACCCGGAGCAGTTTGTCCGGACTATTCGGGAAGTGTCCGAGGCTTGAGATTTTGGGGGGGTGAGACTAATTATAGAAAACATTCGGGCTTTGCGTCTACCCGATGAAAAAAGAAAAGGTGAAACACGGAGAGGAATGTGGTATTTGCCGTCCCCTTCCTTGAGCGGACCCGATCCCGCACCGTGCTGCACACATCAGCGCCCATGGCGCATATGACGGTCTTGGCACTTCTCCGGGGGGCCGGTGGTCTGCGCGCATTCTTGCCGACGCTTGCAGCCGAAAACCACATGTCCCGTTAAGTTAACCTGAACTTCAGCTTGTGAGCAGAGCAAGCAGTTGAAACCTGAAGCCATGTTTGGGTCTTGCCATCAACGCTCCTAAAAGCTGCAGTGCAGCTGGCAGTGCACTGAAACCTCGGTTTTTCAGTGCGTACTGCAAACGGACCGATGAGACTTGCCACTGGGTGGTCTCTGGCTACTGATTCAGGTAGTCTGGGATCAACTTTGCAAGAATGGCGGTATACGGTCGTTGGAACATGTTTGACCGAGATCCAGCAGCAAAGGAGTGCGGCATGTGAAAGACTTGTAACAAAAAATCTACTCACAGTTACTGATCGTTTTCACAGGAGCGTCAACACAAAGTTGATATTTTACAAGTTACTTGTAGGGTTGATCTATCACAAGTGAACCACTCCAAACAAAGACAGGCAACCAACCCAAAATATGCTCAGAAACCTCTCGTGCCACCAAAGCCCCTCTATTCCCACCTAACCCTGACCAAAGGTGTGGTGTAGACGTTCAAAAACACCTCCGAGTTCACATAGACGACATCATTCTTGGTGTAAGATATGACCATCTCCTCGCCCTTCCAATCACCACCACCGCCGGCATCTCCCAGCCTCACACCCGGATGCGCCTGGAGGCTGTACGCACTCAGGGAATAATTCCCCCCAACCCCCTTGTAAAACATGACGGGTTTATCCCACGGGCCCTCGGGAGCCGGCGCGGTGGTGATGTAAAAATCCGGCGCCACCGTGAAACCCGCCTGGCCGATCCAGACGTACCGCCTCCACTTGTCGGACCAAAAGTACGTCCCCTGCCCGCCCGCGGACGCGTTGGGAATCTCGCAGCAGCTCGTCTTCTCCACGGCATATGACGGCGGCTTCACGTTTGTCCACCGGCCCAGCGTAAAGTACTCGTACGTGGACTCGTCCTCGATGGAGGCGCGCGTCGCCCTCGTCCGCGCCAGCGACACGACCCCGTTGGACATTTGGCCGTAGAGATAGGTCATGCCGTCGCGCGTCACGTGCCCATAGTTGCCGTACGCCACCCCCCTACACGGGTAGAAGGATGCGTTGACGACGGCGACGTGCGGGAGGGCGGATTTGTTGCTGCTGCCGGTTGTGACGTCGTAGTCGATCCGGTAAAGCGTCGAGGCCGGGTCCGGGTCCGAGGTCTTGAGGTTCTCGTCTATGCGGAACTTCTTGACCCAAGTGTAGGCGGACACGACGTCTTCGGGATCCGAGGCCTCGTTCTCCACCACCAGCGGTGGGCTGTCGGGCCAGATGGAGTAGCGGGTGCCGTCGCCGCACATGCCGGCCTGGCTGTCGTTGCAGTTCCCGTCGAGCAGGGGGAAGAAGGCCCGGCCGTCCTGGTAGCCGTACATCCGCAGCGGCTCCCCGTCGTCGGTCCAGCTGGCCGTGCTGCTGAAGATGGCGAGCTGCGGCAGCCCATTGGCCATTACCCATTGGGTGTCGCGGCAGGTCCACAGCGTCCGGTTGGCGAAGCGCGCAGAGTTGCACGAGTCTCGGTTCAGCATCGCGTCCTCGGCGATGCCCAGCTCCGTCGTGCTGGCCACCCGCGGCAGGGAAAAGTTGACTGCGGGTCCATCTTGTGATGATGACGACGGTGTCAGTATGTTCGGGACGGTGAGCTGCTGCGCTACCGCCGGCGTCGAGGCTAGATGCATCGATGGGCCGTCCATCGGTGGTGCCCAGAGCTCTAGAAAGTATGATATGATTGGGATCGGTAGGGATCTCATGCTGGCGGCATTTGAGACGGCTGAGGCAGCTGTCTGGACGTGGCGTTCTTGTTGATATTCTTTTTGCTATTCTTTGTAATGATGATAACAAACTTCAAGAGCTACATTTTCTGTTACGATGTGAGAAAGGCTGTGTTCGTTTTTGTGTTTGTGAGCTTTCACATTTTAGTCAGCAGGCCACGGAGGCTGTGAAGTCATCGTCTGATGTGTCGGAATCTGCAAGCTTTCGAGGATCGCCTTGGGCGGCATGTGCAGAGTCAGGATGAAGCAACAAGACAGAGATTTGAGCCGTTCAAAGTGGCAGGGCTTGGTCTCTTGGTCTCTTGGTCTTTCTTTGGTGGCGAGCTGCCGGATTAATTACATTAAGCAACCGGCGAGAACTAAAACGGCGAGCACGGGTGTTGTTGGAATTGGAGGATTTGATTCATTTGTGTGATACCAGCAAGTATCTCATAGATAGGGGTTTGAAAGTATTGTAGAGTAAAAACATAGTGTGACACAAAATACGCTTACTATATACTTAGTCGGGCAATATACTTCGTATATCATGCCATGACGGCATTAGGTTACTCCCAAAATATACAAATGAGCATGGGTTCCCCATAGTTGCTTTTTCCAATAATGGTAACACGAAAAGAATATCTATTGGTCGCTAGACAAATAACAAAAAATTCCGTCCCAAAAAACAAACCATACACAAACTAGAAATATCAGTCTGCGTACTTCGTCCTTTGTATTTTGGCCCGAATTCGGTCCAACCACAGAGCAGCCTGCACGGATGACCACCTGGGACGTGAAACAGGACCGAGGAACCACCAGAGACGCAAGCCGAGACCAAATGCCCGTCATATTAATGCGGCCGCCCCTCCTTTGCTAAAGATCGGCCTCAAGAAAAGATTTAGTTTGTTTGGTTGGTTGATTTTATTCCCTGGTACTGTAGATTAGACAACCCTTTGTGATTGTTTTCTTGCCTACTTTTCTTTTTTTCACCTCCCCCCCTCCCCCATCTCCTTTTTTCAGTCCGATTGCGTACTCTCACCCCACATCATCTTTTGGTGTTCTACCAACTACAGTACAAAGTAAATTGAAAGTCAAAAAAGGTTAGGTTACCCTTGATATCGGCTATCTTCCTGGCTGCCATACCTCGGGCATATGATCGTCGATGGAACCGTTCGCTGCATAGGAAGTACAAGACAGAAGTTTGTTGATCTTCTTTTTGCTCCGCTCAGCCTATTTGATAACATTCTGGAATGGAATATCTGTAATTGTTGAAATTTACGCAACCGGCAGAATAATTCCACCTTGTCACAGTAACAAGTCACTGACTGAAATGGGTTAGCTTGAGCTTCACACGGCACTCATTCATGAACTCTACAATAATCGTAGCAAACATAATACACAAAAAAAAGACAAAGTTCCTGAATGACCTTTTTTTTTTCTGTTTTCGCCCAAGAGACTCCGTGCTAACTGTCTAAATGTTGAAATATGTATAAATATACCGCCTAGGTATTGATAAACCCCCCATAACTCCAGTGGTCTTTTTTAATGTATCAGAATTCTATCTCTGTTGAATGAGACGGCCCTGTATACCATAGAACAACAAAAAAGTAAAAAGTATAGGAGAAAAGTGACATGGAAGTAAATACGTAGCTCATGGAACACAGTTTAAAATCAACACACCAACTCCCAAATAGAAAGACAACGACACTCAGATGAAGCAACTGAAACTCAGTTTGCATCACCCGTCGTGTCCACCACAGGCGGGCATGTGCAGAACAGGTTCAGATCGCCAAAGGTGTCGTCGACGCGACCGACCGTCGGCCAAAACTTCTTCTCCCGGAGCCAAGGGAGCGGGTAAGCGGCCTGGTCGCGGGTGTAGGGCCTGTCCCAGCCGGCGCCACCGTTGCCGTCGCCGCTGATGATGTCGTGGAGCGGGTGCGGGCTGTTCTTGAGGACGTTGCCCGTCTTGGGCTGCCTGCCCTCCTCGATCTCCCTGATCTCAGCGCGGATGCTGATGAGAGCGTCGGCGAACCGGTCCAGCTCAGCCTTGGACTCGCTCTCGGTTGGCTCAACCATGAGGGTGTTGGCCACGGGCCAGCTCATGGTAGGGGCGTGGAAGCCGTAGTCCTGCAAACGCTTGGCAATGTCGATGGCCTCGACGCCAGCCGTCTTGGAGAATGGCCGGGCGTCAAGGATGAACTCGTGCGCGCAGCGACCCTTGTCGTTGGTGTATAGAATGGGGTAGTGCGGCTTGAGGCGTGCGAGGAGGTAGTTTGCGTTGAGGATGGCTACCTCGGTTGCCTTCTTGAGTCCGTCAGGGCCTATGGTGTGGGTAAGCACGTTAGTATACGGTCAGATTATTCTAGACTATGTAGATGAAGGTGGATACATACCCATGAGAGCCATATAAGACCAGGAGATAGGCAGGATGGAAGCACTGCCGTGGGGAGCAGAGCTGACGGCAAACGATGATGCCTCCTCGGACTTGGCACCAGAAAGCGAAACTGCCTTGGTCTCGGCCTCACGCACTGCGGCGTTGGGCAAGAAAGGACCCAGATGGCTCTTGGCACAGACGGGACCGGAACCCGGACCACCACCACCGTGCGGGATACAGAAGGTCTTGTGCAAGTTCAAGTGGCAGACGTCGGCACCAATGTCACCAGGCGAGCACAGGCCGACCTGGGCGTTCATGTTGGCGCCGTCCATGTACACTTGGCCACCGTGGCGGTGGACGATGTCGCAGACCTCACGGATCCTGGGCTCGAAGACACCAAATGTGCTGGGGTATGTCACCATAATGGCACCGAGCTCGTCGCGGTACTTCTCACATTTGGCCTGAAGGTCCTCCACGTCGAGGTTGCCCGTCTTGACATCACACTTGATGGGGACCACGCGCATGCCGGTCATGGCGGCCGATGCGGGGTTGGTTCCGTGAGCCGACACAGGGATAAGGCAGATATCGCGCTTGTCATCACCTCGGCTCTTGTGGTAGGCCCGGATCGCCCGCAGTCCGGCGAATTCACCCTGCGCACCAGAGTTGGGCTCCAGAGTCACCTCGGACATGCCTGTCACCTTCTTAAGCATGTCATTGAGGGAACTGATCATATCAGCCCACACTGGCTGGTCGTTGGCTGCAGGGTGCGACTGCGACCAAGCCGGCATAGAAAGGGTGGTCATCTCGACCGAGCCGTTAAGCTTCATGGTGCATGAACCCAACGGAATCATCGAGTGCACTAGCGAGAGGTCCTTGGACTGGAGGTGGTAGATGTACCTCAAAAGTTCCGTCTCCGAGTGGTGAGAGTTGAAGACAGGGTGTTGCAGATACGGGGAAGATCGCTTGAAGTGTCCTGGCAGCTCGGCCGACACGGCCTTGGTGAAGCTGTCCTTGAACTGCTGCGGGCTAACGCCCTTGTTTGGTGCGTAGGTGGACAGCTCTGCCAAAAGCGAGTTGATGTCCTCTTGCGTTGTTGACTCGTCGACCGTGATGGAAAAGCGACCGGGGGTGGTCAACTCGCGCACTTGGAACTTGTCCTTGGTGGACTCCAAGAATTGCCGCAGAGTCTCGCGGGAACCAATGTCAACAACAATAGTATCCCAAGCAACTACACCATCGATAGCCTTGGTCTCAACGACAGAGAAGCCAAGCTGCGCCACGGCAGCCTGGACGTATTTGGCCTTGCGCACGATGCCCTCAGCGATAGCCTTCAGTCCCTCGGGACCATGGTAAACGGCATACATGACCGCCACGTTGGCCGGCAGGGCCTGGGCAGTACAGACGTTGCTCGTGGCCTTCTCTCTTCGGATATGCTGCTCACGGGTCTGCAGCGCCAATCGAAGGGCCCGGTCACCGCGGCGGTCCTTGGACACACCGACAAGACGGCCGGGAATCTTGCGCTTGTGCTTTTCGGAAACCGCAAAGAAGGCGGCGTGCGGGCCACCGCCACCCAGGGGAACACCCAACCTCTGCGAGCTTCCAAAGGCGATGTCGGCTCCCCACTCGCCGGGCGGCGTAAACAGAGTCAAAGCAAGGAGCTCTGTAGCACAGCTGAGCAGAGCTCCCTTGTCGTGCACACGCTTGGCCACGTCACGGTAGTCGGCCAGTCCACCAAGGTCATCGGGGTACTGAACCATGACACCCACGACGTCGTCGCCGAGCTCTTCTAACCGTTTGTTGAACTCGGGCGAAGGAATTGCCACCTTCTCAATCTTGACACCGAAACCCTCGGCACGTCCCTCCATGACCTTGATGGTCATGGGGTTCATCGAGCTGGCCACGAGCATCGTCTTTCCGGGCCTCTTTACCCGGGAAGACGGAAGCGAGTTGATAGATAGTGTCATGGCCTCAGCTGCAGCGGTACCCTCGTCCAAAAGACTGGCGTTGGCAACGGGCAGACCGGTCAGGTCCGAAACCATGGTCTGGTAGTTGAGCAGCGATTCCAGTCGGCCCTGGCTCACTTCGGCCTGGTACGGCGTGTAGCTGGTATACCAGGCAGGGCTCTCGAGGATGTTACGCTTGATGACCTCGGGGGTCAGAGTGTTGTAGTAGCCCTTTCCGATGAAGCACGGAGGGGGCGAGTCACGGCAATGGGCTGAGATGCTCGACGAGATCTCCTGCTCGGTCTGTTTCCGCCACACACCCATCGGCTTGCTCAACCGCACGTCAGCGGGAATGACCTCTGCGACAAAGGCGTCCATGGACTCCATTGGCGGGTCCAGAGCCTTGAGCATTTCCACCTCCTCTTCCGCATCGGGTCCAATGTGCCTGTCACTGAACTCCTGAAGGCTGTGAATCTTGGGGAAATCCTTTTGACGGAGCACATCTTCTCCCCACACGCCCGATGACTGAGCCGAGGTGCTCTGATAGCGGCGGAGAGATGACTGCCAGGCAAAGGCACCGGCTTGGGATGACTTTCCTAATGTTTGCTGTCTTGAAGAATCCAGACCGGAGCTGTTGAAAAGACTCCGGGAGCTCGACAGAAGCCTCACCTGTGAGGACTGCACCTGTCCAATCCTGGCCACATGGCGGGAGAGAGCTAATGTTCGTGACGACATGATGGGCGTATATGTGCCTCGCCGACACTGCCCCCCTTATATTTCTCTTTGACTTTTTTGTCTTTTGTTTTGCTTTATGACTTTTCTTTTGCGTTTTCTTACTTTTCTGGAAAAAAACAGATGAGTGTTGTCCTCTAGCTTTTATTGTGGAAAAACTAAATGACAGATTAGAAAAAAAATCGGTGAAGAATGTGAAACTGCAAGTACAACTTAAACGATGTCGAATCAAGTAGGGCCCCAGCCAACCTTACATGCCTGGCCAGGAGCACCCGTCCGTTATCGGTTGGTCAGCTGACCGGTATTATAGCTTAAACTTGCCGCAATTCGATCAATTGGCAACCAGTCCGTGTCCAACAAAACAAAACGGTCAATTCATCTATTACGATTCTGTGGCAATTTATTTTTTTTCTTGTGATTTAAGTCTCCCTTGACAACGCTGCTCTGATCGCATAAAATAGCCTTGATCTTCTATTTTTGTTTCTCTTCTGCAACTTAGGTCTAGTCTAGTCATCATCTTTGGTCATGAATCTTTAAAGCCTCGATAACCACACACTAAAAATCCCCAAGATACCGGCGCTAGTCAGGTCCGGCCATTAACCGTGGGCCACGGTTATCTTCGGCCCCCGCCACATGCAAGATTCAGATGCCCCGCCAATCACAAGCTCGAAATCTCTGCACCTACCGCCCGTCTTCCGCGGGATAATTAAAGTTTACCTGCTATCAGCCTGACCCTTGTCGCTTGAAAGTGGCCCGAGAAACGGAGAAAAAAAAAAAGTCGAGACTCAATTTTGCTAGGCGCGCCGACATCATCACGTAACGACCGCAGAAAAAAAACAAAGAAGACTGCATCGACCTCAACTAACTTGCAAAAAATTTAACACTATTTTTTTTGTTTTGTTTTTCCCACACCGATAAACAAACACTTTTTCACACCGCCCCACATAAGCTGTCACGATGTTTGGAGGATGTAGGTTTCATCCTTTCATTTGCAACTGACTACCTCTGTCTCCCCTTTCTGGTTTTGTTGTTGTTGTTGTTGTTAAGTCTTGGCAGTTTTGGGTTGCTGTTAAGTCTCAAACATTAAACGTTACTGACAAACAACCAATTGCCCCCTTCGAACAGTCGAGCCACCCCAGCTTTCGGAGGAGCAGCTTCGCATGGCCGAGGAGGAGGCCACCTTTGCGGTCAAGCACTTTGTCGCTGCCAGCGTCATTCTCTACTTTTGTGAGCAGCCCCCCTCGCCGTTTCTTGCCCCCCCCAAGGGTCCGAAAGAGTCTTCTGCCAGTTAAAAACAAACCGACATTTGCTGACTTGTCATGACTCTACTGTAGCTCCCTTTGCCATCGACGTCGTTTCGAAGTTGTTCTGAGAGCAACGCTGGAGCCTTTTTTTTTTCCACCACACTACGTCGAGTTTGAACAAAAGTGCGCAGGCTTGGTCCCCGGGGTGGACATCGGTGTCTTCAGCAACGCCGATCCCTCACCGATAGTTTCTACACCCTGCACGATCTGTTCTCCAGCTCAATATCTTGTAATCATCAAAACACACGACTCTTGGAGGCGGGGGATCTTCCGTTTCAGCATTGGAGGAGGACTCATAGAACTGTACAATACTGTATGACAAAAAGCTAGTCACATTATAATGGACTCATGACAACAACGCAAGCAAGATCACCAAGTCACCTGGGGCCTGAAGGAAGCGGCTCATGTCTACATATCATGACTACACTGTTCAGCCGCAGGAACAATGGTGGGGACTGCTCAGGTTTCCAGCTATTATGATCAAGGAAGCCTCGTAGGATGCTTACCTACGCCAGGTCAATACAGACGTCCAGATGACAACGGAACGGACAAAAAGGGCCTGTGATACCTGGTCCAGAATGTTCTACTGGAGCTGACAGTTGCTTGGGACCCTTTCTCAAGTAGACGCCGTTTGTTTGGTGAATTCCTATGCGGATGGTCCCGAATACTAAGCGTCTGACCGATACAGTGCTAGTGAAATACGGGGTACTTCACTCATCCCATCTGCAAAAGCAAGACAGAAGCAGACGAACGATACAGTCTTCCGCTTTGATCCACGCTGATTGAATTCCCCAGACAACGCCAGTCAAAACACATCAAATGTAACGGTACATCAGCTACATACAATACTACATTGTTGCGGTCATGGTTAAAGTTTGCTTCCCCGTGGAGAGATAAGACTGTAAACAAAAATGTAACAATGCAAAATATGGAATGATAATCTAAGAAGAGAAAAGAACACATTTCCGAGTCTAAATTTTTGGCTGCCGGTCTTGAAAAGTAAAGCTCACTTTGCCTTCATAAAAACCAAGTCGGCTCTAAACACCCTGGCATCGATGAGGCCGCGGGAAAAACTCAGTCAACCTGTTTCTCACAACCGATCCTGCCGAGAAGCTCCTTCCGGTCGCTGTGCCCGGGCAGACTGACCCCAGTGGCGGACGAGGCCTGCCTCTTGACGCCCGACCGCCTGCCCCACCCCTTAAAGTCAATGTCCTCTACGCCGACCTCCTCCTCGATCGGCTCGTCATTGTCGTCTTCAGAAAGCGTCGTCTTGCCACCACGGCCGGCGACAGCATCCTTGAGCGCGGCACCCGTCTTGTGGTACGAGACGCCATCGGCCTCAATGTCCTCCTCCTCGCCCTCTTCGTCGTCACTGCGCGTATCCTCAGCACCCGTCCCGCGTAGGACCTTGATGGCGACGCGGAAGATGGCCACAAGCCACACCAACAAGATGCCCTGGAGGAAGAGGAGCGACGTGAGGAATCCCCATTTCACCCCATCGTTGAAGCACACCAATGCATCGTTGTTGATGAGTGGCTCCAGGATGTAAACAAGGCCGCGCTCTGAAGGCACCGGGTGAGGTCCGTCGATCTTGTCAGCCGGGCCGCGGAAGCAGCCGTCAGGCATGACGCTCGGCGCCTCCTTGTATATAGACCAGCACACCGTGAGGTACACGAAGTGACGCGCAATAACCCAGCTAAGCATGAAGAGACCGAAGAAGACATCACAGGCAGTGTTGAAGCCCGTATATTTCAAAAGTTTAGCAGCCTAAGCGCAGCACATTGTTAGCGGTTGGGGCTCAGGTGATTTTTGACAGCGCATATAATAAGCTTACAGAGAACACAATGTCGACTCCGTCCATCAAGATAAGGATGAGGTTGCCGACACGCGTGAAGCCGTAGCGCCATGAGGTTGAGATGAGGATGATGGTGACTACGTGGTGTGCAAACATCTGCCAGTGGTCTTTCCTGCGCTCCTCGATATTAATGACGAGGATCTGTTGGAACCAAAAGGCAAGTTGTGCGAGCATGTAGACGCGCATCAACCCACTGACCTCCCTGTTGGGCCAGTTGGTCCACAAGTTGGTCAGGTTCATATAGTAGTCCGAGTTGCAGTAGATGTACTGTAAAATCACCTAATTAGCAACTTCGCACAGAAGAAACGGGCGGCGCATCTGGGGTAACGAGGCAAACTCACCATTCCCATGGGCCAGAAAATAGCATAGTAGAACACAAGATAGCCCTGCTCACTGAAGCGGTCGATGGTTTTCCTTTTGGTGATACCCCACCATCTTGCAAGCGGCGCGAGAACATAGTCCATGGTACCAGCCCTCAGCGCTGTAAATATCGTAATATAGAAGAAGATCTGGTAGGCATCATCCTTGCCAATACCGTATTCGCCGGACCTTGGGTTGTAGTAGGACTGAGAAAAGAACTTGGTTGTGTATTTGCGGCTCTTGGGAAAGAAGATATGAGTGAGGCCGAGGAGTGCGAGAAGGTTCATGGATAGCCCTAGGGAGTGCGCATTGATATTAGTGTTTTTTTGCTCAGGGTATAATGCGAGTATCAGCATAGAAAATAGCAGAACATACCAATTTGGTGCTTGACGCACCACCTCGTAAAGCCAGACATGGCCACATCTTCCTTCTTCTTTGTGCGCCGCACCTGTGCGTAGGGTGGCCTGGCAGGAGCCAACTCCCTCTTTTGCATTTGGTCAAGCGCCATGGTCTGCTTGCGGGCGGCGCTAGGTAGAATAGTCGAATTCCTTGTGGCTGCTTGCGAAAAATCACCCAGTAGTTGGTTAACTTCTTGATACTGCAGAACAAAAATGTTCGCGTGGCCTGGTCCAGTAAGCGTATGCGCGCGAAACAAGGTTTCTCTTCAGCGCTAGCCCTGGAGACTGGATGTTCTCCTCGTCTGAACACGTGGAAAAGGGCCCCAATTGACTTTCTGCGCAACCTGCAGGCGGTTCGCTGCTGTTCAGCAAGTAATCGGGCGAAGCCCCGAGTTCGGGTGGGCTAGGGGCACGGCGCGGGATTGTTGAGGACCGGACCGCGGTCGGTATGAAAGATCGGAGCTAGCAACGAAATAATTGACTATACTCGTTTATAGGTCCGCGTCCAGGTGGTAGCTTCCCAGGAACACGAAACAAAAAAAGTGAGAGTAAAAACAAAGATCCTGGTCGCAAGCTTGTCCAAAAGCAAAGCAAGAACAAAAAAGGTCTAATTGCGAAAAAAAGAAGACTTTTTTGCGTTATCAGCTAGACTGTTGGAGGGAAAGCGAGGGCGTCCGTCAAAGCTGTCTTTTTTTGTTTTTTTTTTCTCTCCCTCTCTTTTGTTGTATGGCGAAATTGGCCGAGTCTTGGACCTCCCTTTCGAGAAAAGGGGACCTCTGGCGAAATTCGAATGGAAGTGGGGTCGCCTGCGGAGTGTTGGGCGGTGTGCAGGTCCTCTCCCGAAAGGAACCCGCAGTGTTTTTCAATGGCGGGGAAAGGGGTTAACAGGGATCAGATTCTCATCGGTATCCGCTACCAGGGTGCTCTGGTCTGATTATGGCGATAGGTTCTGGTTGTCTGTATCTCGATGTGTCTTGTCATGAAGCCAAGGTGCTGGTTGTTGAGATGGGCCGTCCGGTTCTAGCTTGCATTGGAAATTCCTCGTGTCGGTTTCCAAGTCAAGCAAGTCAGTTGGTCATAAGGAAGAGAGCTTCCGGCGAAGCACGCACGACTCGAATCTACCAGGTTGTCCTAAATTTCCTGTTATAACAGAGTAGGAGGATCGTCAACCCACAGGGATGAAGCCAGCGGCAATACCAACGAAGCGGGGAATGGCCAGCTGGGCCTACATTGCGCTGCAAATCCCACCATTGTGTCGGATTCTTCGTCTTTCGGCAAAGACTGCTACTGACACGGACTTGATCCAGCGAATGCCAATGGTCAATTCCAGTCGACTAGATAAGTCAGGTTACAAGAACGGCCTACAGACGGATAACAAGATCTTTTAAGAGGATTTAGCGAACTATGCGTTGATACGTCCGGCGCTGCGCAAGAGAATCCAGCTAGCTCAGTAGCCTGACGTAGTTGCATACACCAATGCATCAAGCTTGGTTGACATATTTGACAGCGAAATGAAATCATCATGGTAATTTACAGCAACACGCGTGCCCAATTAACTTTTTGGTCTCTTTGATTGCCATTGAAGATGCAGATAATAATATCATTTCAGCCTTCAATTGCACTTTAGACCCTTTATCGGATGAACTGCATGGGTCCGAAAGGTGGAATGGAATGCCGGCAAGTCTTGGAAGCAATGGAAGGAGGAAAAGCGGCTGGAAGTTCAGACTTGTATGCAAGGGGCCGCCCGTAAAGCGTACTGCGTATTTCAAGGAACCTTTGCCAGGGTATTTACTGTAATTGCGTAAACTGATATTAACTGCATAAGGTACTTTCTAAGAGTTTCTTTTAGTTCCACGAAGCTTTCAATGAGAACGGGAAAAAAAAAAAAAAAAAAAAAGAAGAAAAAAAAAAAGGAGAAAAACAAAAACAGGAAAGCTGTATCCCCATCAATTGAAAGACTGTCTTTTCGCATTTCCAGTTTATATTCGAGTCTCCGGTTCGTGTTATTCGCTAATTTTACTACAGTATCCTCCCACAGCTTGCGTTCAATAAGCTTGTTTACTTTTTTCATTATCCCAGCAAGCACTAGGGTGCTGGGTTGCCGCGTTTGCCGCATCGGCGAAATGGCGTCTGCCGGTAATCTCTTTGAGGTTGGCCTCATTGGCTGGAGCTTCAGAGGAGAGCATGTGGCTAAAGTCCTGAGGCTTTCTGTGGCTGGTGTGGCTCGGCATGATCGAGGCTCTGCGATCACGTGGGATATGCAGCTTGGCAGGGATTACCCCGACCCCTGCACTAAGTAAAGCAACTCACATTGGTGACGCCAACCATCTGTGGGGTGATCTGATGACCCGCGACGCTTCCACAACCTTCCTCGTGAGGTTCTCTGCCTAACGCTACGCCTTATATTGTCCGCCTCAAAGCTCTTGTCGACCGCTGGGTAGTTTTTGAAACTTACCTCCAAAAAGTACCAACCGCTCTGTAGACAAATCCTCGTTTCGCCCTGAGAAAACAACAATGGCTGCAAACGCCAAGTACACGGCTGCTCCGACGCAGGACCCTGATGACCACCTTGATTACACCTCCGCTCCGCCGTCCTACCAGGCAACAGGCTCCACCGCAGCGCAGCCCTCCGATGCCGAGCGTCTTGCCAGCGGCGTACCGCGGGCGAGCGAGGACGACCTCCCCGATGACTTCAAGTTTGGCGGGAATGTGGCCGAGGCCACCATCGAGATTCGCCACCAGTTCATCCGCAAGGTCTACTCGATCTTGACCGTCCAGCTGCTCATCACCGGCGGCGTCAGCGCCCTCGGGTTCATGAGCACTTCGTACCGAGACTGGGTTCGGGCGCATCCGGGCGTCCTCTGGCTTTCTGTACGCAGCCCCTATCATTTCCCTTGCAGTGTACATTGAGGATCGTTCGGAATAGCTTAGAAACTAACATTCACCAACCTTGTAGCTCTTCGGCGCCATGGGCATGATGCTCCTGACGTACTGGAAGCGCAAATCCTACCCCACCAACCTACTTTTCCTCGGCGGCTTCACTCTACTCGAGGCTTACACCATCTCCGTGGTCGTGACCTTTTACAACTCATCGGTCGTGCTCAACGCCGTCCTCCTGACGGCTGGCATGTTCGTCTTCCTGACCGCGTTCGCCTTCCAGACCAAGTACGACTTCACCTCGTGGATGCCGTACCTGTTTGGCGCCCTCTGGGGCTTGGTCCTCTTCAGCTTCGTCGCCATGTTCCTGCCCTACAGCTCCACCGCCGAGCTCATCTACGGCTGCCTGGCCGCCCTTGTCTTCAGCGGCTACATCCTCGTCGACACCCAGCTCGTCATGCGCACGCACCACGTCGAGGAGGAGATTGCTGCCGCCATCAGCCTGTATCTCGACATTATCAACCTGTTCCTCGCCATCCTTCGTATCCTTAACAGCCAGCAGCAGAACTAAGGTATGGGTGGCCACGAGTAGTTTGGGTTATTCGATGTTGCTATTCCGGGTTTAGTTTGATTTTTGGTATCAGGAAGAACAAAGTTATCGTCACGCTTAATTGTACGATTCTCAGAACCTTTGGGTTGCTATTGTTTGCTATTGTAATGGTTTGTATGATTCGCGAGGCGCTAAGGGAACTGTACGGAACTGGACGGACATGTCGGGATATTCCGTACCGAATACATGATTTCGGTATTTCTTTTTACTTTCTTGTTGGTTCTGCACAAATTTTGGATGGAAAGAGCCCTCTCACTAAGAAATTCGTTATATAATTTGATATTGCTCGTCGTATTCGTGATTGCTGGTACTGATATATTCGCCCAGATTCCCTAACGCCATCCCCCATATTGCCGTTCTCCAACCCCTCTGCACATGCCCTCAATAACTAAACAACTCCTTACAGAATGAACAAGAAGAAAACTGAAAATAAATAAACCGCTGCGTAACGTCGTCCACTGTTGCTGTCCAAGTTGCGCACTCCCAATAAAACAACCTTTCCTGTCGTCAGGTTCAGACAACTTCCCCGTCGATGAGTATGGCCCGACGGTCCAATGCCCAGCATTGAGCAAACATGCAAGCAAGTGTTGTCTGCACCGCCTAGTAGCTGGTAGGCGACCAAACGCTCTCATATCTGTGTCATAAATCGCTTCCATCCTGACCTAACAAGATTCCTCTCCCCCGTTTGCTCTTGAACCAACTGGAACCTCTCCCACCGCGCATCGTGACCTGCTCCAATCACGATTATCTCATCTTCTGTAGGCCAGCCAATCTCGCCTTTGTTCGGTTTGATGTTGATGGAATAATCATTATCTTTGCTAGAAGATAATGGCTGCCCATTCCGGGAACTGCCCACCCTTCTGGAGACCCCAACGAGGTCTTCTGCGTTGTTTGCTGGGCTGTTGGCAGAGGTAGTCGGCATGGGCGAATCATCGACGGAAGCGAACGTGATCTGCGCAAAGGATGTGACGTCTCGAAAGTAACGGGGCATCAGCGGCAGTTGACCGAGAATACCCCATCTTGTAGATGAGTTGTTTGTGGTGGAACTTTCGCCGTTTCCCGCGTTTCCCACCTTTGTCGTCGGTGACTTGACGATAACATCACTATCCGAGAATCCCACCCCTGGAGTATTAGCCGCAGTTTGCGCGCCGGTATTACCAGTGTTATTGTCGGTGCCGCTCTTTGATGATGGAATGTCGTATAAGTGTAGTGTGCCCTTATCCGAGGTACACGCCAGCATGGTTCCTGTTGGATTAAAGCGAAGCGAAAAGACCTTTGCAGGATCCAGCCCTCTCCGTAACTCGATCACACGCCCGCCTGTAACAGTTGAAAACACCCGGAGGAGTGTCCCCTTCTCGCTTGCTGTAGCCACTAGTCTTCCATCTGGACTGAACCGGATGGCTGCGAGAGTGGAGGAGTGTGCAGGAATGATGCGGACAGTATCAGTGGCAAAGTTGACGAGCTGCACTTGTCCCGGTGTCCTTCCAGGAAAGGCTAGCATGTCTCCCGATACCGAAAGATCAGCAAGGCCCAAAATGTTGTCGGCTGTCTCATATGATGTTATGAGGTCTGGTTTCTTGTCAAACTTGTAGACGCGTACGCTGTTCTTCAGTACGACTATTGTCCGTTCCATTGACATCTGAACGCCACGGATTGGCAGTAAGGTGCTGATCTCCAGGTAGACCTTGTTTGCTTGTACGTTCCAGAGTATGAGTTTGTTAGGGGCCCATCTAGCAGGCTGACCACCGCCAACAAGTCCAATCACATTGCTAACACCCCTCATGCTGGCGATTCCGACCCCAGACCTCAGATCTGTCAACATGATTAGTCACCAAAAAAACAGTGCACCAGAGACGGCAGGTCCTTGCATGTACATACCAGAGGTTGTTCTCATAACACAATCCCGGCTCATAAAGACTGCATATCCGTAAGTTAATCCAACCACAAAGCAGGTGGAGTCACTATTGAAGGATGCCGATAGGGTCGTCCGGGTAGGAGGACCCTCGATGGCTGGTCGCGTATTCATGGTTGAAAACTGAGATGACGTCTTTTATGTCGATCCAGGTCCTGGTGAAATCAGAAGTAAATGATGAAGAAAGCCGGAAGACCTAGTAGACCGATAATGGCCCTCTGAGCATGAACAAACGCACGCCACAGCCAGGAATATGCACTGATGCGGGATGTTGGTAAATCGAGTCAGGCAAATAATTGTTGGTTATGCAAGACAATGTGACCAAGCCAAGGCCAAACCTACAACGGGGTTGTGGGTGTTGGGATGCGCTGCCGGCCGGCGTCGTTTACGATGTGGATACCCGGGTTCAAGGAACGCCGATCGGCGACTTGACGGACGATGTTGCTCGGCGGGAACGGCTTGGTAGATGTAGATATGTGCAGGCGAAAGAAAGTCCGTGACCAGAAAGCTGAGGCACCGATAAATAAGATCATGTGATGCGTGAACCGTAAATAAAAATAAAGTATTATCTATACGTGAAGAAAATCACCTGGAAAGTCCGTGGGTGCTCTGAACGTGACGCCCCAGGTTCGATGAGGCTAGAGTAGAGGCACCTGAGGAGCTTAAAATCAAACGTGACTGGCTAGCTGCCTTATGTAAATCGTCTGCAGGTTCAAAACCAATCCAAAATACTGGCCAAGGTAGAAAACGCACGGAGCTTTCGCTTGTACAGCGATCCACGCTGCATAGATGTAGGAGCGATCAGTCCAACAAGCCCGTGCCGTTTCTAGAGATTGAACCGATGATGGATAGACGAATTATATTTCATGTTGTCAATGCCTGTACGGTACTTGTATATTGAGATACCAGTCGGAGGCAGGTAGTGGGGACTTTCTGGATTACTCACAGCTGGTAAACTGCTCGTGTCGGTAAAGGCAGGCGCCGCCAGCTGTCAGTCAAACCCCATGTAACCCACGCAGATCCTTGCGTTGAAGATATGAACAGCTCGAGGGCCCCTGAATTTCTGGCATTGGCCTGTGCTTCAGAGAAACAAACGAAACTCTGTATTTGATTGGCCATTTGTGATAACTTAGATCCACATCACTTCGGGACCCTGTCCCGTGGCGCTGAGACGGCAACCACCCCTGTCTTCGTCTGGTGTCTCCTGCCTCCCGCTGCAACAAATTGTGAAATTGCATTTCGAGTGCCGCCCCATCAAAGAGAGCGGACCACACCTCCTTTATCGAGCCCAACTTTGATTCAACTTGTGCTGAACAACAAGAGACAGCAACTTAATTCTTGTCAGGACAGCCAACAACCAAGGCTGCCGATACACGTTGAACCATCCAAAAAACTAAACTTCTTTCAAGTCGAACACATGTCATTCCCCGCCGTACGTTGACCGCAACCTCCTGGACCGCTTCCCTGCCGGCTGGATTGTTCTCTTTGTGAACAGACAACCGACCCATCTTACACATACACAACATTCCAGAAAAAACAAAACACCAGCCATTACACGGCCAATTGACCGTGCCGACACTCTTTTTCGATCAAATCGCTGACAGTGACTCTTTACCTACGGTTAGAAGATGATGCGCCGTAAGAAGAACGTGAAGAAGGGGATTCAGTTCTGCCTGATGGTCTGTGGAGCCTCAGGGACTGGTGAGTTAACCTATTCGATGTCCAGCTTTCTGCATGCAACAACCACTAACGTTTCTGGCGTGCACAGGCAGGACTACCTTCGTCAACACCCTCTGCGGCAAGACTGTTCTCGATCACAAGGACTCGGATGACCCTACGTCGGCCCACGTCGAGGAGGGAGTCAAGATCAAGGATATCACCGTTGGTGCGTTGTTGTGAACCACACGCGAGAAGAAGCACAATCAGTATGGCTAACTAACATGTGCTTCAGAGCTTGAACTTGACGAGGATGGAACACGAATTTCTCTCACAGTTGTCGACACACCAGGTTTTGGCGACCAGGTAGACAACGAGGCCAGGTATGTATTGCATCTCGAATGTGGGCCCAGAAGCACGTACAAGTGCTAACAGACGCCGCTCAGCTTTTCGGAGATTGTTGGATATCTCGAAAGGGAGTACGACAACATTTTGGCAGAGGAGTCACGAATCAAGCGTAACCCCAGGTTCAGAGATAACCGAGTTCACGCCATGCTCTACTTTATCACGCCGACTGGTCACGGGTATGTCTTCCACCGGCTAGAACACTGCATGTATACAGACTGACATGATTTCAGTCTCCGTGAGCTCGATATCGAGTTGATGAAGCGCTTGGCACCGCGCGTTAACGTTATCCCCGTCATTGGCCGCGCCGATTCTTTGACCCCCGCAGAGCTTGCCGAGTCCAAGAAGCTGGTCATGGAGGACATCGAGCACTACCGCATCCCGGTTTACAACTTCCCTTACGATATCGAGGAGGATGACGAGGACACAGTTGAGGAGAACGCCGAGCTTCGTGGCCTGATGCCGTTCGCTATCGTCGGATCGGAGGACATTATTGAGATTGGCGGCCGCAAGGTCCGCGCACGTCAATACCCGTGGGGTGTGGTTGAGGTTGACAATCCTCGCCACTCCGACTTCCTTGCTATCCGCTCTGCACTGCTCCACAGCCATTTGGCTGATCTGAAGGAGATCACCCATGACTTCCTCTACGAGAACTACCGTACCGAGGCGCTCAGCAGGAGTGTTGATGGTGGTGCTGGAGTGTATGTTCATCCGTCGCTGTGTTGCAATTTCCTTGGCTTTCATGCAGTTTATGCCTTGATGCTAACTCATATCCTGTAATAGCGACTCATCGATGAAGCCAGAGGACCTCGCATCCCAGTCCGTCCGCCTCAAGGAGGAGCAACTCCGTCGCGAGGAGGAGAAGCTCCGCGAGATCGAGATCAAGGTGCAGCGCGAGATCAACGAGAAGCGCCAAGAGCTGTTGGCGCGCGAGTCTCAGCTGCGCGAGATAGAAGCTCGTATGCAACGCGAGGCTGCCTCTTCTGCGGGTCCCCGCGACGGCTCGGAGGCAAACGGGGAAGACGGCAACTAGAAGACGCCACCCACAAGTGCCTTTCCCCTTCCACCAATCGGCTCGCCAAAATTTGGTATCGTCGAAGGGCTGTGACAACCTCACTCTATGTCTTTTTATTGTCGATGTCTAAATCAACGAACCTCAAAATTCTCTGGCCGGACGGATAGAGCTTTTTATACCACCATGGAAATGGAGATGGATATGTTCTCGTGATTTACCGGCGGGGTTGTGCAAAGACAAAAATAAGGCGGTTTCGGAACGTGGGTCAAGGCCAGGTCTTTCCGCAAGTCTCTTGTGCCGTGTCATTGTGGCGCTAGGAGATATGTGGCTTCTTTTATACCCGGGGTCCGAGGGGAGTTTAGGGGGTGACTGATGACAAGGAAGGCATATCAACGTTATGTCTCACTTGCTTCTGTCCTTCATCTTCTCTGCACCCTCTTCAAACCTACCCCATCTTTGATTAATGCCTTGTTCCGACAGCAGCACACTCATGTTATGGTCTCCTGTTTCTTATCTTCAAAAGACTTTCCCAAAACCCCCTTTATTCTATTTTTCTATTAGCTTCTTTCTACCAAATTTCTAATGCAGATATCCACAATGATCATTTTTGTGTAGGTCACTCATATCATTGCGTGACAAACCTACAATCGAATTGCAGTTAGCATAACGTGAACGTCAACAGCTGCTTCCCCTTTTCTGTTAGACAACTTGATTAAGATTAACATAGTTGGTATATAATTTTCATCACTTTGGAGACTCATCAATGTGTTACCTTGAACCTCGGGTCTCTGGCAGCAGTAAGGTGGAGTGGCCATATTTGGGTTGGCAAGACTGAAAAAAAATTAAAAAAATAAAAAAAAAGAGGAAAGAAAAGAAAAACCCTTGAGCGTATATACTTCTTTTGGTGTCTTTTCTTGTGGCACGAGTATCTGGCAGCAAACATGAATACGCTCTTATTTTGGATTCATGGGGTATCATCATACACTTAGTATTGCACATGATCTTTGAGACTCAGTCCCTCGGTGACCTGCTCCTTGGTCTCTCGTTCTTTCGCTCATGGCGCTCGCGACTATCGTGCAGCCGCCTATGCCGCTCCCGATCATGCCTATCCCTGTCCCTATTCCGACTATCCTGTCGAACGCGATCTCTACTCCGGTGGTGCCCATCGTCGTCCCTCTCCCGCCTTCTCCGGTCCTTGGAATCATCCCGTCGCCGACTATCCCTGTCCCTGTGTTTGTCCTTGTCCTCGTCCCGCCGTCTCCTCTCACGCGAACGGCTGTCGTCCCTCCGCTTCCTCCGTTTCCTGTCCGAGTTTGCCTCGTCATCGCTTTCTTCCCTGTGCTTTCGCGAGGATCTGTGATGGTGGTGGTGGTGGTGGTGGTGCCGCGAAGACCTGCTGCCATCCTTGTCCTTCCGCCTGCTGCTCTTTTTCTGTTCCCTCGCCAGCGCCTCCTCGACCTCCTTTTTCTTCTCCTCGACGAGGAACTCCTTCATTGGATCGTCGTCATCATGCTCCATCAGCAACTTCTGCAGCTCCCTCTCCTCCTTCAACAACGGCCTCGCCACCTTATGCGCTTCCTCGTCCTCATCCTCCTCTTCCTCAACGACCTGACCCTGCTTCTTCATCATATCCTCCCAGCCGACCCTAAACTCCTCGTCGTCCTCATCGTCCCGGCCCTTGTACCGCGCGTGGTCGACGCGCATCATGCGGTCCTTGATGACGGCGCCGCCGAGGTTGTCGACGGCCAGGTCGGTGCTGCGCTGGTCCTCGTACTTGAGCCAGCCGAACCCCCTACTCTTTCCCGTCTCCTTGTCGCGCACCAGCTTGAGGAACACGGGCTCGCCGTACTGGCTAAAGATGGTGATGATGTCGCCCTCGGACAGCGTGTCGTCCAACCCGCCAAAGTAGACAAAGGCCGTGTCGCGGTAGTCGGCGTGCCATGATGCTTCGGGGGAGCTGCATGGTGTGGGTGAACGGGTGGTTAGCCTTTTTTTCTAGTCTCTTTGCGTACTTTTTTTTTTTTTTTTTTTTCACGACGCAATGGATGATA
This sequence comes from Pyricularia grisea, assembly GCF_004355905.1. Taxonomy (NCBI): domain Eukaryota; kingdom Fungi; phylum Ascomycota; class Sordariomycetes; order Magnaporthales; family Pyriculariaceae; genus Pyricularia; species Pyricularia grisea. Next base: position 757,444 of record NC_044975.1, read on the forward strand.
TTTGGCATGGGGGTTGACGGGGGGCTTTTTTGATTGGAAGCTTACATTCCCTGCTCAATCTCCTTCTTGTTGAGCGCCTGTATTGCCCTGATTTGGTTCATGATGGCCAGCTCGTGGCTTTAATTGCGTCTGCAGGTGCCGAGCTTCGAATTGGCTCTTTTGGCAGGAGTAAGTTGTGAGGTGAGAGCTCAAGGCTCGGCAAATGTGACGTCGCTCGGCGGCTTTCGATATGAATTCAAAGTCGCGACCGCGACGGAGCCCCACTATTCTTAATTGTACGGCGCTACTACGATACGAGGGTTAGGGTCTAGCTTAACATCCTATACTCTCAAAGACTTCATGAATGATTCCTGATTGCGCGTTTTTCTCAACGGTCTGGAACAAGCAAGTTATTTTTCTGATACGGCTAAAGAATGCGTCTCCGCATAAAATTTAGTTGTCAAAAACTTCATTTCGCGCTGAAGCCGGTGTGTTGTTTCACTTATCCAAAAAGCACCCCAGGTCCGGATCACCAATTACACAGCAGTATTTTACTTGAGGACGATATCCTGACAACTACATGTTCTACCTGGCCAAGAACCTTGGGCCAAAAATGACGATGTACGGTCAGGAGTAGTAAATATGAAGGCTGTTCCTGTGTCCTAAATAAAGAGCTTCGTATCTTGGTCATACCTCCTCGTGCAGTTTTCTTGAAGTGATCGCTGCTTTATTTTAATTGACTCTGTCTTCCCTCATCTTGAGTGCGCAGCATTCACCCAACCCTGCGGTTTCGGTAATCTAAACACCAAGACATGCCGATATCACCGGAATCCCTCGAGTCTTCAACGCCGCAACAACTGGGATAACATCCGGTAAACGCCAAATTCACAAACACGCGGCATTCTCGCCTCGAGGAGGTCAGGATGTTGTCTTGCAATGCACGAGAGTCTGGTAAAAAGCTGGCCCAATGCCTTTAATTGTAACAGCAGCAGAGATAGATGGTTCTATCAGGACTGCCCAGAGTGTTCTTTCAGCAAAAAAAAATGAAAAAGAAAGTGTTCATCTCCTAACACCTTGAAGTATTGCAGTTGTGCAGGTAATAAAGAAGTCATGGAATAGAATGGAAAGATCAAGAAATTGAAATGCATACAATACAAGAAGAAAATGAGTAGAGCATCAAGATAAAGAAGAACGCCGCCATGCAGTTGCGGTATAAGTAGGAACATGCAGTTGCCAAAAAAAAGTAGAAACTTCTGCTTGCCAACCAGGCAGGCCCTCACTGCACAGGGTGCTGCGCGGTCAAGGTTCTGTAGATAACACCAACGCCCAAACACCCATGCATTTCTTTTTCGAATCGAAAGTGATAAGACAGCAGCAGGTTTTATATCAAGCCGTGATAGTTTGTTTGTTCTGAGGTCTCAGAACGTTCTTACCGTATCCGCCGCCCATGTTGCCTGTGGAAAACGTATTATGTTAGCAACTGCCTTGGCGACTATGTGGCTTGTATGCAAGAGTACCTACCTGCAGGATAGTAATTACAGACGCTGAACCAAGCCCCCATGTCTTTGAACATGGTGCCCTTGGGGCAGAATTCAGCATGGCACCCGACCTTCTTAGTGCCGGCCCAGACAACCTGTGTGTAGTGACCATACTTCTCGAACTGGCCCGAAACCGGGTTATCAAGACCGTAGTTCTCAGAAGGATAGAGAGTAATTTCGCCGTTGTACCACATGTTGGTGATGGCTTGCGCGATGGCGGTGTTAGCGCCAAGCTTCTCGGGGTCGTTGCTTGATCCCCACATGGCGAGGTTCTGGCCATAACCGCCACCACCGGGGGACCTGGATATGATATGTTAGCAAGAAATCATTGAAAAATGACCGTAATTAGAGGCTCAACTCACAGGTCGTGCGCAAACTTGCAGGATTTTCCAGTTTTCGCAGCATAGTCTGCATACGTGCTGTCCCACTCGAGGGCACTAGCCGAGTTGTTCTCGCGATGGATGTTGTGGTGGTAAACTGCCGTATTTTCAAAGGCGTTGGAGCCCTTAGAAGCCTTGGAGTTGCTGTTGGACTGCTGCTTCTTGATGTTGGTCTCGACTGGAACACTTGGCTGTGCGGATGCTGCACTGGTCTCCTGGGGCTGTTGTGTTGTCGTCGAAACCGGAGACTCCACGGAAGAAGTCACCGCTGGTGGAATTTGCTGGGGAACAGCAGTAGATGTTGGCTCAGAATCTTCTGTAACGGTGACATAGACGATGTCGGTGACAAACTCTGTGTGGATTGCACGGTTCTCAAGAGGTCCTGCCAGGGCAAGGATGGCGCCGGAGGCAACAAGGCAAAGTGAGGCCCTCATTTTGGGAAAATGTGATTTGGATGGTGATAGTCCAAAAAAGAGAAGTCTGCAGAAGAGAGAGTTAAAAGGAGGTACTCCAAACAATCCAAAGAAGTTGCTCAACGAGTGTGGAAGAGTATTCGTGACGGTTTCGAAAGAACAAAAGCTGTTGAATGAAAGTGAGTTTTTAGGCTTGAAGTAGTAGAAAGAGTGAAAACTTTTGGTATTGAAGGAATGCGATATCAAAGGGAAGGAGTGGGTTCTGTCCGAAATTGCGACCTGTGAGGAAGGAAGGAATGATGTGGTAATGAATTTGGGCAAGGCGGAATGGTGGAATGTTTGATGACCCGGCAATGGCCCGACAATTACAGGAAATTTCCGAGGTTCCTCAATAGAAGCACTCTTTATTTCAAAATTGCCTGGCAGCTGCGTTTCTTTGATTTGCTTGCAGACAAAGGACAGGCTTTGTCTGTATTGACTCGACAAGCCAATAAAATTGGGTACGGCAAAGGCAGATAGGATAAAGCAATGGATGTTTGTGATTTACTCTGCGAGGCCGTGAGCCACAGTATTCAAAAAAAGAAGTGAGGGTGTTTTGCGATCAACAGTTATGGAAGGGATAAATGTTTGTACATGGGGTGAATGTACATGGCTCTTGCGTCGTGGGTTACTGAGGCAGGTATTTTTGTGTGCCAGTGCAGAGGGTGAAAGCAGTAGGTACATCAAAGTAACGTACTAGGAAGGCAGGGCATGTAGGTAAGGTAGGTATGGTAGCGTGCTGATCATCATTGGAAAGTTGTCGTACCTTTCGTTGTCCAATCTCGACAGGTGAAATGCCTGATATTGAGCAGCAAATCTGGATCTGCAGAAGAAAGCTGAGGATAATCTGTTCTGATATCCCCAAGGCTCCAGGAAGAACCGGCGAGAAAGGCGGTAGATATACGCCGATACTCCTGGAAGAGGGGAAGGAGTGTGGTTGAACAACAGAAAAACAGTTGTCAAGTGTATGTGTGTGTGTGTGTGCGTGTGTTAGACACCTCAAGACTAGAATCCCGAGATCGTGAAAGATGAATTCGATATCTCCCGAGAATATTTTGCCAGACTCAATGCAGGTCTAATCTAGCTTCGAATGGTCAGCAACGATCCAGAAAAGTCGTACGATACGGCGCAGTGTCATCAGTAAACGAATCTAGACGAGCCCTACGGTGAAGCCGTATTGTCTTGTTTACGGAGCTGGAGTCGACTCTGGACTTATCGGTCTTCACAAACTCACGCACCAAAAAAGTCCAAGTTTAAGTCTCGGAAGAACCTACATGGTGGTGGGTGGACCTTGATGCAAGGTAGTAATGTGCAGACATAAGATGCAGGAAAAGAACCGAAATAAAGGGGTATCAATAACACGGGACTGGCCTCAGAATGAAGGAGTTGGAATTTGTCGAAATTGTTTGTTAACAAAAGGAATTTTGGTTGACAGAAGGGATTCTTTAGACACCAAGGTAAAGAAAATGCCGTGGAGGATGAAGTTGTCGAGGTTAGATGGCGTTGCTGCAACGAAGCCATGCACTGGTGGAAGTTGAGGATGAAGAGTGTACTAGAAAGTTCGTCAAAAAATTCACTTCCAAGTCAGTTCGGGAATTCGCCCTACTTTGCAGCTGCAAAATGCCGTTTTCTCTTGCAAGTAATTTCGAGGAGTACAACTTACGGGAAGCTCGCTGAGGGGGGTGTGATTAATTGGGCTGAAGATGGATTTGTTCAACACACCCCACAAAAGGGAGACTTTTTCGGTGTGGATGGGGAAAACAGAAAGAGAGCGAGGGAGGGGAAGAAACAGAAAAAATTATATCAAGTCCAGGAACGTTGAGAACAGCCTAGGCGTTAACCTGGGATTTCTGACGAGAGACGCAAGCAAACGCATGGCTGGATCAATGTTCTTTGGCCTGGTTTTGGAGCAGCCAATACAGGCAGCCATCCGGGCAAGCATTTGAGATCGATAAGGTATTCTCTCACCCATTTTCTGGGAGCAGTTCACTCGAGAGTAGGGGTCTTGTTTACGTCACCTCAAATTGGGGTGAGATTACATGTAACAAACCTGAAAACTCTCGTGCATTGCCAAAATGACTGGATTCTGGAGTATTTTGTTATACCATTCTCCGCCATCCTGAGGTATCGTGGTGACATTTATTTTGTGGGGCGTTGTTAACCAGATACGTTTGTTAGTTGGTCATCAGCTACTATGATTTCATACAATTCGAATCTGGGACGGGAATAATTTGGATGTGACTTGTGTCGATGACTTACACTCAAAACAATGTACATGCTGAAAACTCCATATTTACAGATTGTACAATATTCGCAAATTGGATCTGGATCTGGATCTGATTATATTGAAGCCGGGGTATGCCCCTCCCGATTTCCCTCCCTGTGGGTATATTTTTGCTGTAGGCGGAGTGTGAGAGAGACGACCAACACACCAACCCAGGTTTCTCAGCTTCCCAGGTAGATGGACACACGGCTAGGTAAAGCTTTGAGGCTGTCATTCCATGTCGTAGCATGTGGTTTGCACAAAAGACGTGGCCAAAGTACAGTTCCTTTGGGGTTCCAGCTGTCATTCCATTCCCATATGTCTTTTCCCAATCAGGCAGGAACCAATCATCCTAGCGCCGTGAATAGACCCCCGGTACCTTGCAGCCAGTCCCACCCTATCAACGGCATCTGGGGTGGGGTGGCCTGGGGGTGAATGAAGATTCCCTACAGGGAATCGACCTGCGGTTACCAAATTTGCTTCCATTCCCGCCAAACACCAACCTACAGGTTCAACTATTTCGAAACAGGCCTCATTTCGCGGCCGGATGTTACCCCAAACCACTGCACCAATGAGTGACATGAATTCAAAATATGTGTCGCTTGCCGGTCTGAGGAATTCCAATTTTTCTTACATCTTCTGGGAGAGCAGTACCTCGCGGAGCTCCCTCCACTGCATTTCTTTGGTCGTCAATTTGTAACTCTAACAAGCGAGCAAGCGCCCTAGCGCGGGCGCCCGAGTCCAGACCAGGCCAGGCCGCCGACAAAGACGTGCATCTCGCAATCGACAGACTTGGCGAAATTCTTTCACCACTCAATCAATGTCGGCAACCATGATCTCAATCGAGACTTGGAACCGCGATGGCGTCGCTCTTGGCGCATTTCAGCTGTCGACATTCTAAGGACTGTTTGCCGAATGGCCAGCCGGCAGTCAGCTTTGCGACGACAATTCTAATCCTTGGAAGCAACAGCCCCTCGTTTGAAATTGCACAACTTGCAGGCACGGCAGCTGACTCTGCAGTCGTACAAGAGGGACGAAGTCGATACCAGTCCCACGGACGACGTGCCTATCCATCCAACCAACCAACACCGTGTTTTTAGCTTCTGTCCCCGCGCTATATGGGATGAACCGCCTGCAGCTATCCTTGACCCGGCCTGCGGGTGGTAGCGTTTGTACCTTCCCCTTTGCGCTTGGTGGATTATTTGAGCCAACCTTGGTGTCGTTGCCGCGCCGGCCTTGACAGACCCCTTTCGTGTTGTACGACCATCTGGAGCAGACACTCATGTGCCAACACACCAATGGTGCCCTCTCTTTGGTTCTGTCGTATTGATTAGAAGACTTTGGCTTCTAGATCTAGCTGGCTATACCTGGACGGGCATTGAGCAAGTGCGAAAGCGTCGCTAGTCAATCGCCACCAAGCCCACACCTTTCTTGCGGGTCGGCCGAAGCCTTAGGACTGCCTGGACTATCTCAAGAGTTCGACTACATCAAGTTGCTTTGGTACGCACGTGTGCTCTAGTTCTACCAACACAGCTTGACTACCCAGGGTCCTGAGAATGTCTTGGCTTGGCTCCGGGCCACTATACGCCTCATATTCATGTCGAGATATTTGCCTTCGTCTCTAGGCCGACGGCTTGATTGAGGAATGGCCAGCTGGACCTACCAAAATGCATCGTGGTACACACATTGCGACCGTCATGTCGGGACCCCCATAACTTGTTTCAATGTCGAACACAGCGTGTGGCTTTGGCTGCTTAATAGCAACACGTACAGCATTCCGCTCTCCTACTGTTATCCACCAAAGAATGCTGACCTTGTTCCGGGGGGCGCTGGCGGTGGCGTCTCCTGTACAACCTTTGAAACTACCTTCTTTCTCGGTGTTCTGACTTGCACCTTCGGTTATGCTCCCCGCCGATTTGCCCACGGGAGAACCGACCCTTCCAGAGCCCCGTCTTTTGATCCATCCGATAGTAGCCTTGTCGGTGGTTACCGGGCTTGGAATGAGATTCATCTTCCCACCCGTCTCCGCTGTCTCTCCTCACGTTCCACAGTTCTTTCCAGCACAAAACCTTGACCCCTGACGGATGACCTTCCGGATGGTGTGGAAACTATTTTCCTACCTGGGCGACCTTTTTGCACTTCTTAAGCCATGTGAGCCACAAGTGGGACAAGCCTGTCTTAGAGTTGTGAGAAGGTCTGGACGCGCAAATGCGCCAACAGCTTGTATTTGGTTGAGAGTGATTGATGTGCTGAGAGGCGCATGTCCCTGTAATATCAAACTGCTGCGCTGACCCTACATTCTTATTGCCCGCCAAGCCCGGATCTCCGGTGGCGGCACTGAAGTAAACAGGTCGTCCGAGATGTATGATCTCGGATGCGACTTGCTGCTTAGTCCAACTAGGCTCGGAGATAATGCGTTTATATACTCGAAAAGTCGTAGACAAGGAGAGCTGCATTCATATGCCACCAGTCAAACTATTGACTACGAGAGTCATTTCGAAAGAAACCAGCAGCGGAAAGCGAGGACCACGTTGACAACCAGATATAACAACCAGATGACTGTGTCTATAATCCTGTCAGCAGAGTCTGCCTAGAGCCTCATTAACACGATAAATATCGCCCCAGTTGCACAGATGCTGCATTGGCTCATCTCGCACGAGGTTCTCATGGGTATACTCGCTCTCCTCCGTGACGGATTTGCCGCGGCATTCTATAGTCAGCCTAGCCACAACTGTATGCATCAACAATAAGCAAGTGCTCCATATGACCGTTTCTCAAACAACTTGTGTCTTTGATCGGACTTATTTAAGCCAAAGAGCTGCGGAAGAACACAAAGCCAACCCCAGCGGTGATACAAGCTTCGACCGTTCGCTTCTAACTGTGACGAGGGTCTCAATGCCTTGTTTATTTCTTGTCACACACAGGCTGCTGTGTTGGCATTGGCGACCAGGCGCTGGATCTGATATGTCGTCGCATATGGGCTTCCCCAAGACCAGGACCACTGAATGTCTCTGATATTCTTCTCCGGTTTGCAGGAGCATGTATCAAATTTGGGTAAATCTGACAAAGACATAGGCCAGTCTCGCCAGAATCTGCAAAGAAATTTCTGTATCTGATTTATTATGACTTGTCAGTTATAGAGCAAGCTAGGTGATCAAGAAGGGTCACTAAGGGACGGAGTAGAAAGCTCGAATTTTGGTTGAGAGTTGCTGTAGTTCTGCTCCTCCCTATCTCGAATAAGTAACTGACCATGAAGCGCCTTGATATGAATAGACATATTTCCGCTAGTGTAGGCCTGCTTCCAGTCAAACTGATAAGCTATGATTTTACCTCCAGAGGTGCTGTTACGGCTCTGATGTATCTGAAGTCGGTCACTAGCAGGGATTCCCCAAAAAGAAACAGTATCAGGTGTGACAAAAGAACACATGCTGCTGAGAGTAGAGTGCACCTGAAGTTGTACATTTTGATTGAGGTGAGGATTGTGGCTGTGACTTGATACGATGTAAGAAGACGGATGAATAGCTTCATCATGGCACATTGGTTGCAAATAGTGCGTTAACCGGTACTGGCAACAGAAAACCCAAGTTGAAGATGGCATTCAACTATACAGAAAGCAACATTCCATTCTTTTCTATTAAAACCTACGCGGCGGACAGACTCTACCGTTGCTGCGCAGTGTTTAGCATCCGCAGGTGTCGTAACCAGAAACATGGCTATTATACCGGGCTGGTACCTTGGGCTGCAATGCATTCTCCACGCCGTCATGACCGGGACGTTATGCCCCTGAATCTGGCTGCGGGACTCATCTGCAGGACCTGCGACATGAACCAGGAGACGAGCCTTAAGCTTAAGTTGACACCGGCGGACATATTTCCTGGCTTCGTAGCCTCTTTTCAATATTGCCGAGTTGTCAACCAACCCAGAACGTCCGTTTTGCAAGAAGATATGCCGGTGCCACGACCAACATACTCTAAAACAGCTATACTGTCGGAATGGGAGGGTAAAGATGGCACAGTCGTCAATAATCACAAGGTCGTGCTGAGAGCGACAGGCAACACAATATGAAAGCCGGAGCTGTACGGCAACCCGGCAGGTTTTTTACACTCACCGGGCTTGTGAACATGAGTTTGCGGACCTGTCGTCGATAGCAATACGATTGCTTTAAGTCTCGCGTCATCATCCGAGTTTATTGGCACGATGACGCTCCGGTATCTTGAGATGCCGGAGAGATCACAGTGGCACGAAATTCCAGGTCGGAAGACGCTGCATGAGCTGAGGCGACATACTTGGGATATGCCAGAAGATCCACAACCCTAAGAAGATAGGTATCCAGCAGCAGCAGCAGCAGCAGCAAGATAGGCGGCGAATACACATTCTATCCTCAAGCGGGGAAACTTCTTATACTTTCGGCAATTTCAAAAGGATTGGGAGCCCGTACAAGGTGTGTATTTATTCTGCTTTCATCTGCCGAATCGGAGGACGAGCAGCGGGGTGCCGAATCTGACATGCATTCGCAGGTGTGGATGATATCTAGTCGCTCAGGGGCGAGGTGCAGCAATATTTGTCGATCTCGGCTTCAATTCTGTGCTTCATAGCGGGGAAGAAATTTCCTATTTAGTCTCACAAAGGCCACAAAACAAACCAGTATCAATGAATATTGTGATTGTGTTCACGCTGTCAGCATCCGGCTCAAGTATTTACTCTACGTCGTCAGCATGGCGGTCTTTGTTTCTCATTTACGAATTGCCATCTGCCTCTTTTGGACAGTCTCTACTTTTGCTTATGACGCCGTTGCAGATACCAAACCTGCTGTGACTACCGTTGCTGAGACGGAGGCAGCAGGCGCACCACTTCAAAGTGCAGAGGTTCGGCAGTTGACGGACGAAGTCATAGACCGTATTGCCAGTAACGAGGTTACCTCCGATTATGCCCAATACTTTACTTTCGATGTTAACGCCGTCAACGCAACTGGTAGTCTTGTAGCTACCGCTTGCAAAGTCTTCCCCGGCGATAAGGACTGGCCAATCGACAATGTCTGGGATGTCTTCGACGCTCTTCTGGGAAAGGCTCTGATTCCTACCAAGCCTTTAGGGTCTCCTTGTTACGACTCTCGATGGGGGCCGAGGGATGAGGCCGAGTGTTTCAATATCATCACAAACCTGACAAACGCCAACTTTCTCAGCGCGGATCCTACAGCCAACTACTGGCCCATATTCCAGGGTCGTACGTGCAAGGCAAAGAACGACACTTCAGGCTCAGAGTGCACCATCGGGGGATATCCAGAATATGCAGTCAACGTTACCAACGTCGCCCAGATACAGCTCGCCGTAAACTTTGCCCGCAAGACTAATATGCGCCTGGTGATCAAGAACACCGGCCACTGCTACCTTGGAAAGTCTCTAGGTGCTGGTGCGTTGAGCTTGTGGATGCATAACATGAAGGACATTGACTTCTTGCCCGACTACAAAGGCCCAGGATACTCTGGCCCAGCACTGAAGTTGGCTGCTGGCGTGAGCGTGAGGGAGGCGTACGAGGCAGCTGAAAAGCACAATGTTACCATCCTGGGTGCCGTATCTTGGGTAGGAATACCATGATGGCCCGACCTGAAGTATAACTTTCAGTTCAATGCTGACATTGGAATTTGCAGAGCGTGGGCTACGCTGGCGGCATGATCACCGGCGGAGGCCAGAATCCCCTCGCCGGCATATACGGGATGGCCGCAGATCACGTCGTGGCCTTCCAGCTAGTGACTGCCGATGGCCGGCTGCGAACCGTCTCTGAAGATGAAAACCCCGACCTGTTTTGGGCTCTCCGCGGCGGCGGCGGCGGCACGTTTGGGGTCGTCGTGTCGGTCGTCATCCGCGCGCACCCAAAGATGAACGTGGTGACGGCCAAGTGGACGCTCGACACGTCCAACAACAGCAACGACCAATTCTGGAAGGGAGTGAGAAAGTTCTACGACGAGTTCCTCAACTGGACCGACGCCGGCCTCTACTCCTTCTACATCATGTGGCCCACGCCACAGCTCAGCATGAACTACATGTTTGCACCGAACCAAACGCTGGAGTCCTACAACCGGGTGGTGCAGCCCTTCTTCGACTACCTCGACGCGAACAACATCTCCCTCTCGGCACCCCACCAAGCCACACCACACACATCCTTCTACTCAGCATACCAGGCAACATGGGGCGGCAACCAGTTCCCCGTGGGCAGCGACGGGTCCCTCCCGGCGAACCGCCTGGTGCCGCGCCGCAACTTTGTCGAAAAGTACGAGGAGACCTACACGCTGATAAAATCCCACGTCTCGTCCGGGAAGCACTTTCTCGGATACCACAACGCGCCCGGCAACGCCGCCGCGGGCGTCGGGAACAGAGACAACGCCGTGAACCCGGCGTTTCGGGAAATGGTCTTGTTCCTCGTGACATCTTCGAACCGCACGGCCGACCACTCGACGCCGGCCGCGCTGGCGGTTCAGAACAGGTACCTCCAGGAGCAGGTGCTCCAGCCGTGGCGAGATGTTGCTCCCGTGGCTGAGGGGGGCGGCACGTATTTGAACGAGGCCAGCGTCGGAGAGGTGGATTGGATGGAGAGCTTCTACGGGGGTCACTACCCCAAGCTTAGCCAGATCAAGAGGAAGTGGGATCCTAATGATGTTTTTTATGCCGTCACTGCGGTTGGAAGTGAGAGGTGGGTGGTCGAAGATGGGGAGCAGGGGGTGCAGACGCAGAATGGCAGACTGTGCCGCATCCGGCATTGATGATGATGATATATATATCCCCAGTCCATACATACTTGATTGACCGGGAAGCTTGCACAGGAGTTGATGAACTTACAAGCATTGAACCAATATTGATTAACGTCTCGCCTCGTTTTCAACACAGCAGGCATATATGTCATTGTCAATAAAATATTTAAACTGCCAGCCTTATAGCACCTCGATCCCCAAACTCTACCTCAAAGACGCCTGAGACCACGCTATCTGGGCTAAATGTTAAGGAAGAGCAACTACTAGATAATTCGAAAGATATACTCCTCATCACTTCGTCCCCTATTTGGAATGGGCGCATCTGGCAAGCCATGAGCCTTGAGTAAGCCATGCTCTGGGTTTTCCAAATCATCCCCCTTGTACTTGAGAAATGTTTCCAGCCGATCTGCCATGCCGATGCGACGGTAAATGCCAGACTCCATGTCCACCACCTCGAGAAGCATGCATGTAGCCCCTAGGGCGACCCATGACCGTCCACCAGAATCCTCCGTTTCGTCGCTGCTGTCAAAGTAGACATCAACCGCGGCCACGAAAAAATAGACTACCAATTCGTCATCATTGTGAAGTTCAATGGCGCGATCGAACTGAGCATATATTTCTCCCAGTGGGGATACAGGATTACCGTCTCTATCAAGGCCGAAATTGATATTTACTGGCACTATTCCCGGACCCCGGATTGATGTTGTAGACGCCTCAGTAAAAGACAACACGACCCTGATTAATTTGGCCTGAATGTCCAAATATCCACCGGTTACAGGGCCGGTGGTATCCTCGGTTTTGTGCGTTAATTGCAAGTCCAGGACTGTAAAATAAAACACTATGGGGTTTTCTGAGATGGATACTGTCTCAATGTCATTAGGCAGAGACGCCGATGCCCAGCAAAAGGTTGGGGCGCAATACTCGGTTTGTTGGAGACTCGGCGACGATGAGGATGAAGGAGTAGCGGCGAGAGAGTAATATTCAAAATAATAATTGCACTTCCAGAGAAGATCTAGACGCAGGTTGCTCTGCCACATTCCGGCTAGGTATTTATCTTGCGGTAGCTTCTGCGAAAACGCCTTGGCCAGACCTGATAGAGCTACGAGACGATCCGTAGGCTTTGTGAGCTGAGCGCGACAGTAAATACTGACAATCTGATTCCATAGTGCCAGGAGCCTTTTGGTCCCGTCTTCTCCTTGACAATCATGATGATCTTTGAGCGCACGACCAAAAGGAATTTTGATGTCCTTGTCATAAATAGGTCGCAGCATCGGTGTTCCCTCCTCACTACGCAAAGTCTGAAAACATTGCCAATAGATCTGACGGTTTCCAAAGATCAGGATTCTAGGCGACAAAAGACGCTCCTGGAGTACCCAGCCTCGCATGGCGAGGGTGCTTTGTTCCACGTCGCTCATCCACTCCTCTCGGGATACAATCAAGCATTTGTGCAACTGTCTGCCTTTTTGTTTTGATTCTTGCTGCTCTTCATACTCTGTAGTTTCTTCACAATCCGCTCCATTTGTGCCTTCAAAATCCACCTCCAGGGGATGCCGAACAGGACTTTGGCTGGGATCTCGTCGACGGAAAAGGCCTTGGGAGCTTTCCTGGGAGGTGCTGGCGGCAATGTTGATGAAGCCATTGGCGTACACGCTTTCCATTCTCACAGACTCGGAAAGCCAGTCGTCCACGTCATCTTGGATAATGCACAACGAGTCGATCCAGATGTAGCCAATTGATAGATGGTGACACACGGTGATGGCTTCCTGGAAGGTCCTGGGTAAATTTGCAAGCGGAATGCCTCGAGACAAATCTCCGAACCGAGACTTGGTTAGAGTCAAGAAGGAAGCCGTACCCCAGCAGTGGCTAAGTGTCGCATATCGAGCAAATGACCCCAGAAGAGTAGGCTCGCTGGCAGTCGTGACCAGACGCACGTTCTGAACTTCTCCCTGCCGACCCACGTCAATGAGGCGGGTTGGCAGCCATCCTGAGTCCACAGACCCGGCCTTGAGACATAGTGCGTGGCTCGAAAGACACTCGTCGATCCAAGATGAAGCTATCCTTCTTGGCGATGCAGCGAAAGTGTTATCGTCAAATTGAAGAAGGTTGGTTGGGCTGTCTGTCACCTAGGTAGATAGGCTTCTTAGAGCACGGAAAGAGTAACTATAAAAGCAACCGCATCGATAATAGACTGTTTGAGACTAACCGTGAATATCAACAAGATCAAACACACATATGTAAGCTACCGCAGCCGATGTACAGCTCAAGTGCGACGCCGTTGGTGGGATGTTGCAATTCGCCTCAATATAGAATTTAACGTGCTCTAATCCAGCGGCGGCGGCAGCCTTGTTCTCAACCAGCGACAAAGTTGTTGCGTAATACCGACGAGCGTATTCAAATACCGGCCACCGGTCCGGCAGGGCTTCAGGCGGTGCCTCATTATCACCTTTTGCAATCCAGTCCTCAACCATGCCGCCGAATCCAGTCGGTAGGCGTGATACCTTTTCCCACAGACAAGTACAGATGGCACAAGAAGCTGCCGATGACTTGAAAGACGAGTAGGTTTGATGATGTAAGAGCATTACGCCATTAGGGAGATCCATCACTCCCCGGTGGCGGTCCCGAAGCGTCTGGATGCAAACATGGCAGTACATCCTGAAGCGCCGGGAGAGAAAAGAGCTTATAGTTGGTCAGGGTGGTAATGGTTGATGGTGAGGAGAAATCCAAAGACGGTACAATCGCAGCTGAAGCTTCAGGGAAACTAAGGTGGCAGGCCTTGATATCAAAGACGCCGCACAGGTTGCCCCGGTTCCAGGTGGCAGTTGTGGGTGGTCAAGCTGGCGTCGTACCCGACCAGTGTCATGTCAGGAAACAGTCATGACGGCAGCGTGGAATTGGTAGCAAGAGAGTGCATTCCATTCGTGAATGAAAGAACTCGGAGCGCGCCGAGGGCGGGGTGCTAGAGTCCCAGGCACCATTGGTCAGGCCAGAGATGTGGGTCACCACTGCTGCTGATGCTCCCACTGTGAGTACCGTAGCATGAGCATTTTACCCTCAGTGCTTGACAATAAAAGGTAATAAAAGGGATCCGCGATGATCACACGCGATGGTTCAGCTCATGTAGCGAAATATTGAGATTTGCCATCCCATATCGTCGCACTGGATTGTCAAGACATGGCGACTTGACTTGACACCACAGTCCTGCCAGCGAGTCTTGGCTCTTTGCCTCGTGGTCGGTTGGCCCCCGCCGCGAAAGTCGACAGCCTTGGGTCGTCGCAGTCTACCTTTTCCACGTTGTAAATCTCAAGAACTTCTCTCTTCGTGTGCGGAGCGTAACACAAAACCCAGTGTTGCGGCGCAGGCTTGAGTGGCACTTGGTTCAGCCAGAGTGAAGTCGGGATCTGCCGTAAATATCATCGACGTGGAGTTCCGCTGACCGCTCCATCGCTGTCAGACTGGACAATCACGAGGAAAGTGGGGTATGATGTTGTCTCGACAGGGCACAGGGATGGGAGGAGAAAGCATTTTCGAATGATACAAGCAAGGGAACTGCAAGTTAGCCCTCTTGGCAGGGACATCACACCTGCCAAAAGCAGACCAACGACCACAACCCTTGCCCTACAGAAAATAGGCGATGGTCAAAGTCATGCACCTGCATTAGCGTCGAGGAGGTCAAAGAAGAAGAAAAAATATCAAAGAAAAGCAAACGAAAAGAGCAAAGGATCCGGTTTTCGTGGCGTAAACGGTCTACGGTTGAGACGCTCGCTCCACTGTCAAAATTAGTCTTGCCAGACTGTCGGGACGCCAAGGAGCGATTAAAGCTGGGTTGCTAGCAAATAAGAATTTAAACCTCAATTTTAAGCCCACCAAGGACTTTTACTTTACGCTTGTTGCTTTTGGGCCCCTGCTGATTCATGGAGTACCAAGTGGCCGCAAAATGGTAACATTTTCCAGTTGGTTCAGGAGTAATTGTGATGGAGCATGGGCGCGTATCGCTCGGGTACAAAAATATTATGGCTGATATGAATATGAGCTTTCACAAAGTACCTGGCTAGCATTCCAGGCTATGGAGTCTTGTTTTTCCTTCTCTCTCTCTCTCTCTCTCTCTGTCTGCGAAGCTCAATAACTTATCGGAAATTTACCTACGATATCGGAGCCTTTTCTGGCGTACCAACCCCTATTTCGAAATCGGACGGTATATAAAAACACAAAGCAAAATCCTCCCGCCAACCAATATGGCTATTGTTACCAAAATTAGTGCAT
Organism: Pyricularia grisea; assembly: GCF_004355905.1. NCBI lineage: Eukaryota > Fungi > Ascomycota > Sordariomycetes > Magnaporthales > Pyriculariaceae > Pyricularia > Pyricularia grisea. The sequence goes on from NC_044975.1 coordinate 773,061, forward strand.
TTACCACCTGTAGTTTCAGCGTTTTGAGCAGTGGTTATTAGCTACGCCGCACCTAGGTTGACTAACACCTAACCCCCTGTTAACAACCATTATTGATAACATTGTTACGGATTCGTGGCTACTGCACGGATCTCCATATGACTAGCAGCACGAGGGTCAGACACGTAACCTGTACTATATTTACACGTAACAAAAGGGGCTAAAACTCCTCTCTCGCTCTCTTCTCTTAACGCTAATAGTAACTTTATTTGGGTACCAAAAGGTTACAAGGCTGTTAGCCTACCATATAACAAATATTCCCCTTTGTAGAATATCAATTCTATCAATTTTGCACTCAGAGTACATTATCACGGCAAGACCGTCACAACTAGCTATTTACAAAACCTGGAATACGATACTAAAATAATAATAAAAAACTGTTGGTTAAAACTGGTGCATTCCAACCCCAGACGTCTACAGACCGTTATTGCGGCCAACGGAGGACTGACATGTTACTTACTTAAAATGCCTGTTTTGTATTTTTTTTTGTCTGTTGCTTTTCGATACTTTGATCTACCTTATTTTTGGATCTAAAACCCCCTTACGTTTTGTTGTACCATCTGACTAGGGATCCTACATTCTCTTTTAGACATACACATACCTAGACTAGACGTTTAAAATGCTTTATAAGAGCTTATTGGCATCATTGCAAGAAACCACTACGTCCGAAGCAAAAACATAAAGAAAAAAAAAGTAGCACAACATGTTGGCTGAAACACGCGGGAACAAGAGATTACTAGGCGTCGTCGGCGCCGCCTCCCTCTGCCTCCTCCTCATAACATACCTCAGCATCCCCACCCCACACAAAGACGCCGTGCTATCCGCCGTCTCCAGCAAAGCCTCCCTGATGAGCCGGCCAAAGTCACAAACAGAACCCTCCAAAAAGCACGGATCCGTGCTTGAAGCCGCCTCGAACCGGACGCTGGGCCTCGACTCGATCGTGTTCCTGAACCTGCCGCACCGCCACGACCGGTACGACGCCATGGCAATCCAGTCGCACCTCTCGGGGATCGACGTCACGCGCTTCCCGGCCGTCGACGTCGCCGACGTCCAAAACGACAAAGGCATGCCCCCGACGTCGAAACCAGGCGAGCTGAAGGACGGCGAAAAGGGCTGCTGGCGCGCGCACGCAAACGTCTGGCAGCACATGCTGGAAAGGAAGATCCCGGCCGTGCTGGTGCTCGAGTCGGACGCCGGGTGGGACGTCAACCTGCGGCCGATCATGGGGCGGCTCAACGGCGGGTTTCGCAAACTCCTCCAGCAGGACAACCCGGACGTCGTGTTTGAAGACGACCCCGACGACCCCTGGCTCGCGCGCTCCGGCGTCTGGGACATTTTATCCCTGGGCCACTGCTACGACACGTCGAGGGGCAACTTTGTCGTGTACGACGACCCGCACGCGCCCAGCTCCGACTTCAAGTGGGGACCCGTCGAGGAGCCGCTGAACCAAAAACGCGTCGTCTTCCGCGCCAAGTCCATCGTTTGCACGACGGGGTACCTAGTCTCCCTGTCGGGCGCGGCGCGGCTCCTCGTGCGCTCCAGCTTCGACCTCGACAACCCCGTCGACGTCATGATGGCCATCATGACAGAGGTCGGGGAGCTGAGGACGTACGCGCAGCACCAGCGCATCATCGCGCAGTGGGAGTACATTGCCGGCATCGGCAAGTCCGGCAGCAACAGCGACATCAGGGCCGACGCGGGCCACGTGGAGGGCACCAAGGAGGGCTGGGAGAAGGCAAAGGCGCGGAAGAGCACGGTCGAGCTCAGGCAGGAGTGGTTCGCGGATGTACATTTTAGGGACTTTGCGCTGGGCAAGGCCTGGCGGAACGTCTTTGGGCATGAATGATGGTTGTAGGAACGGGAGGTTGTAGTGTTCCTATGGTGTTTTGCCAAATGTTGTTTTTTTTGTAATATTACCCCTAGAGAGTATCGTTCGGGCAAGCGTTTCGAAATCAATTTAGCGTAGAATAATAAGACATTGTGCACACATTATGAGTCAGCAAAGTCCATGTCATCAAGCTTTCATTTGAAGCACACTATGCCTCAAAAACCAACACTACACCATCATCACCAGCAGTGGCAACCCTCTCGCCAGCCTCACCCTGCACAAATCCCAGCACGCCACCACCCTCTCCATCACCTCGGTGTCCCCTCCACTCCTTGAGCAGGCCACCAGCCTGTCCCGTCTGGGTCTGCTGTTGGCTGCCCGCCGTGACACCTCCCCTGGCATCCCACCTCCTAACGACGCCGTCCATGCCGCAGGAAGTCAGGAGGTGCGGGTTTGCCTTGACAAACTCCACCTTGACAACACTGAAATCGCCATGCGCGCCGTTGATCAACCTGCGCACCTGGAAGTTGCGCGCTGCGTCGTAGATGGCGATCGAACCGTCGACGGAGCCTGCAGCGAGAAGCGTGCCGCTGCCACCCGCCGCACCGGGTTGCGAGAAGGAGAGCGTCTCGACGCCGTCGCCCTGCGCATGCAGACTGGCGAGGATCTGCCCGCCTTCGATGGCGTTGCTGGCTGCGCCGCCGCGGCGCTTGCCGGCCTGCGCGCTCGTGTTCTTGTCTATCCGCGGCAAGCTGACGATCTTGATGGCGCCTCCTGCACCTCCGACGGCCAGGACAGCCCCCGTGGGGGAGATTGATACACTGTACAGGCCACCTTCGACTTCGAATCGTTGATCTGCTGATGTGAGAGCCAGGACGCTCATTCCGTTGTCGCTAGCCTTGAGGCCGGCAGCCGAGGCCGTTCCAAACACGTCCCAGACGTAGAGACTGCCGTCCTCGGAGACGGTGGCAAGCATCTCACCGTCGGGGGTCCAGGCGCATGCTGTGACGGGACCGGTGTGGAGGAAGTATGACTGCAGGATCTGAAGCGCTGGATCGGAGCTGCCGTCCACCTGGTACACCCAGACGGAGCCGTCGGATGCACCAAGGGCTACTACGTTCGGGTGTGATGTGCCGTTGGGGCAGGGTGATAGGAAGTTGATTTCGGGAACCTCTTGGGACTCGGCAAGGAAGCTGATTTGCGCGGCCGGCGTACTTGACGCAGCTCCCGGTTGTAATGGCGCCGCCTTGACCGAGTATGCGCGCAGCTTGCCGTCCATACCTCCACTGAGGAGATATTCGCCCTCGGGATACGTGAAAGCCAGAGCATTGATGCTGTCGGTATGTCCATCAATCTCAAACAGACGGTCCAGCGCGACCGGGGGGTTCGGGGGCTCGCCGCTAAAGTTTGGTGGTAATAGAGGGCGCTGGGGAACGTGTGCAGTGTCAAAGACGTAACCCTTGCCGGGTGCGTCGTCCGCGTCTCCTTCAGATCCACCTGTTGCGATCAGTGACGGACGGGTTGGATGTTGGGCAATGGCAAAAACTGAGTCCTTGTGTTGGTCAAAGTATGCGACGCCGTCGTTGTGCAGGTTGATCTCTTCGGGCTCCTCGTCGTCGTCGCTCTCCATGGGAACGTCGACATCTTCGGATGCGTCAATTTCTTCAAGAGCATCGTCCTCATCGAGCATCTCAGGCTCCGAATCAGGATGGTCCTCCTGGTGAGGCTGTTTTGAGGAAGACATTTCTTTTTGCAAGTAAATAGTAATAGAGCTATAGTCGGTGTTTTGGTTCAGGGACTGTACTGAAGAGGCAAGATTATGTTCAAAGTTTTCTGTATTTTTTCTTGGTCGCAAAGGTATGAAATCAGTCAGAGAAAGCAGAAGTTAGGATTTATAAAGATCGGCTGGCAGGTATAAACAGCCAACGTACGTTAGTAAAGAGTTGCTTGCTTAGAAACAACAAGAAAAAAAAAAGTTGCTTGATAATCCAAATGGGCGTGCGGGGCAAAAGCGCGCGACAAATTGATTGAATTATTTTGGTACCCCTCATCGCGCTGGAGAACCCCTATGACGCGATGTCAATTTAGGTTGCTGTAGAATTCGCGATCACGTGGTAGACACGTTAACTTTACTCCAAGTTTGATCATCATTCGCGATTCGCGGAACAACCTTTACAATGCAATTTCTTATGATGATTTTATAACCATAACCACGCTAAATACTCAACATAAAGATAACCTCCCGTCATGTACTCGCTTTTCTTTCTTTGGTTAGATTAACTAAGGTGGGTTTCCCAGCTCGGAACCAACTGGAGCATCACATTGGAAGCCTCGGGCATAAAGGTAGAGATTTCAGGGGGTCCTGCTGATGATGCTGGCATCTTAGTCATTGAATATAGCTCAAACATCCATCATGCCTATCAAAAAATTCCGGTCGACTCCTTCACATTTGTTTCGCCTATTACGGAAATCAACTCTGGCAAATGTTTGCACTCAAAAGCGACCTGATTCTCCTTCCAGCTCACCGAGTTCGAATGACAAGCATTGCTTCAGATATGGAGGCATATCTCCAAAGAAGGTTGATCGCTTTGCTTAATTCCATATCTCTATTCTAGTCATGCCACATCCATGCTACCCTGGAAGCTTATGTTTGTCTTCAAACCTGGGAAAAGCGTAAGAATATCGCCCAATATTCTGTGGTAACCAGACACACCAAATATCATCACCATCACCACCAATCTACTACCCACTTCACATAACCTCATTCCAGCAATGTCCCCTCGCCATGCTCACCGAGCAGTCGCTACCCAGGAACTTTATGGCTTTGCTCAAAGTCGGGATTCCAAACTTGGTCGTGGTGCCCTTTTTGCAGTCCGTCTTCCAACCGTTGTAGTCCATGCACGTATTGGGGTTCATCGGGCACCGACCCTGGTTGATACCATATGCCTTGCTGCAATTATTGCCCTTGTGGTTCTCGAGGCAGCCCTTCTTTCCATCTGCACGCTTGGCAAAGTTCGCACCGCCCTGGCCCTGGTCTTGCTCGACTTCGTGGTCGTGATCATGATCATGGTCGTGGCTGTGGCTGTCATGGTCCAACGATTTGATGCCAAAATCGTAGATGGTCGTGCGGGCGTCCAGGTGCCGTGTTGGTAGGGCTGGGCTTTCGAGGTAGCTGTTTTTGTTTCGCGCTCTGTTAGTAATCTTCTCCAGCGACTCAAGTCAAACGTGGAAAGGGGAAAATGGGGAATAGCACATACATGATCCCGTCCCGGATGACATTCCCCTCAACGCCCGACACCTGATCCGTAGCTCTCCTACCAACCACAGCCCTTGCTCTGCCCTCACCATCAACATCCCTCTTCACCATTTCCCCAACGCCCACAACCTGCCCCAACCCATCTGCCTCGACAAACTCGTCCCCATCCCCTTGTTCAGCACCACCCCTCCTCAACAGCGCCCCCTCGACGGGGAAGTACACCCTGACCTCCCTCCTGACGCGATCGTACCAAAAGTGCTCCTCGTGGCGACCCGTCGTCGCCGAGCCCTCGTCACGCCGCCGCCACTCGGACGGAGGGTCGTTCCACGCCTTCTCAAACGCCGCCACGTCGGCCGCCGGCAGCGCCATGCGCTTGAAGCCCACCAGCCGGAGTGTGGTTGCGTTGTCGGAGGTGTAGGGGAGCGAGTTGACGAAGCGCTCCTCAAACTGGGCTAGGGTTGGGTCTTGGGTTGGTGGGGTCGGCGTCGCTGTTGCCAGGGGGGAGAGGATGGTGAGGGCGAGGGTTAGGAGGGTTTGTGTGCGTGCCATTTTTTTGAGGGGCCTGTGATGTTTTTTTTTGTTCTTTTTTCTTGTAAGAAATGTCTTTGAAGCTTTGAAAAGGGGATCTGGAGGTATCACTGGTGCTGTTGTTGCTTGTGTCTCTTGTGTTGACGGCTTTGTGGATTCTATTTTCTGGATGTTGAGAGGCAAACTGCTGCTTTTATATCGAATTTTCGGAAGGGGGAACCTACGGCAATTCAAAACCGACTCACAAGAGGGCATTCGTAGCATCAAAGCCATGTAACCACCGTCACACCGTCGGTGTACACTTGAGAGAGCTGAAAGCTCTAAACATAGCCGTATAGTACGACATGACTCCATCCTTCGCCCCCAACCTACCCCTCGACGGCTTCACCACCGACAACTTCAAGTGATTGCCGACATTTTCGTCATCAACACCTAACCGAGACAAAACGCAGCTACAGCAAACTTCATGTTTGTATCTGTCTGCGTACTAAACACAGAAAGGGAGCCCTACCCGAAAACTCGAACCCCTGCTGTACACCTAAGCCCCCAAAACTCATTACCGAAGAGGATTAAATCGGTTGGGGACATGATAAGCTTCTGACATCTTTTTGTGTGTTGATCCTACCACAATTCAAATCTGTTAGCGTACCCGGGGTGCTATGTGAAGTACCAGGGGATGAATTGTCTGGAGGGTGTGATTGGGTGGGTGTCATCCCGTTGATGAGGCTGAGCACATCCAAGATCTGAGCCTCGGGAGCTAAGTATAGTAAGATTCGCACTCTTTTTTTCCCCACGGTAGCTAGCCTTTTCTTTTTTTTTCCAGCAGTGTGCAACATGAGTGCCAGACAACGGTTTGACATTAGGCTAGGCTTTCCCGCAGGAATGCCAAGATCTGCGAGCTGAAAAAGATGGGTTTGTGGGGGATTTTCGGGGGGCCAGAAACTACGGCAGCTCTGTCCCTAATACAGTGGTGTAGCTGAAAAGATGAATGCATTTAGCTGAGAGGGCAATGAGCGTCTTACTATATTCATTTGAAGTAGCCCATCAGTGTGTCCTTATTTACTTGGAATCTTAAGAAGAAAACAAAATAATCACGCTATGAATCATTTGGGAAGTTCTTTAACCAGAACATGTAATTCCTTGCTAGACACTTATTTCTTGTATGCTATCGTCTAGGTCTAGTAGGCAAGCCATCCTCCGCAGGCTATTATCCTTTGATTCTCGGCATTAGTTAGCTAAAGGGCTTCAAAGTTGGTACTTGAGGTTACAAACTCACGAACATAAGTACCCAAGCTGTGTGGACAGGCCATGCTTTCAACTCCGTACGGTCAATTCGCTTTGTCCAACATTACACCACAACTTATAATCACCCATTCCTCGTTCTGGGGGTACTTCATTTCCCGTACCTCAGGTGAAACTAATTAAACAACAAAATCAATATGTAATTGAATTATCAACTCCTCCTAAACCTCCCCTCTTTGACCCGAAAAGTTAATCTATCAACGAATAGAAGTAGGTATTTACAGATCTATTTATCAAAACATCACATGCCAAACCCACGAAACCAGCCTGAAAGCAGAGAAGAAACTGTGAAAAAAAAATCCCGTCAGAATTGTGAATGGCTATAAGCTCTTTCGTTTCAGTGCTCACCCGTCTTCAGCTGCTCAATACCACTAGTAATCCCAGGTACGCCATCACTGACTTCCTGAGGGGCGGCATCTTTTCTCTTGACGCAGAGCGCCCTAAGTCCACCTCTGGGCTTGCAAGCAAATTCTCGCACGATGACGTTCGAGCTATCTTCAGCTCCAAGTCCTTGCCCGACGTTTATAAAAGCCGCCTGGCCTCCTAACCGAGCGCTCACGACCGAGGTCAGCAGTCCAGTGAATAGGAATGGATACTGCAGCATCTCGACTTCGAAGGCTTTTATGGTTTCTCGTGCCAGGGTACCGTAGTCGTACCGCTTTGCATTCTTCGTTCCGTTGATGCTGTTTTCCAAATTATCGAGGATTAGGGTCAGTCGGAAGAGGTTCGAGGCCGAGACGGCGTTGGTGGATGGCTGTGAAGTGTCCATGCCATCCTTCAACCTCAGAATGACATGCGGTGCTTCCTTTGCTGTTGAGTAGAACCCGCCAGAACCAGATTGAGCCTTCTTCGCCTCAGAGTCAAGACTTTGACTAGACGGTGCCACATCATCGTAGAAAAGCTCGATTTGTTTGTCTACCGATAGAAATGTTAGAATTGCGGTTCACTTAGGTTTGCTGCAATATTGTCTTACCTTGAAGCTGTTGTACCCAATTCAGGTGAGCACTCTCATGTCCAGTGGCTTCGTAAAGGTCCAGCAATGCCTCAATGAGGAATGCATAGTCTTCAGCCAGCGCATCCGTTAAGCTTTTCTTATTCCTGAACCAGTGCCTGCTGAGTTTTCCTGTCTCTTGATCATACAATTTGGCCTTGATGTCTTTGGCGGCTTGCTCAGCACTCATAATCCATATGTTTCCGCGATTCTTGTCAAGTCCAGTTGACCGGAGCACAGCACCAGCCCGTGCCAGAGCCGATATGGCCATCGCATTGTATGCAACAACCTTCTTCTCGTCCACTTCCGGACGCACACGTTCGATGTCTCTCCGGGCCCTCAGCTTTTTCTTCGCCTCAGCTAAAATTTGGCGGACTTCATCAACTGCGATACCGAACGATGTGCTGAGCTCTGTGGGCGTCTTGACCACACGTAGGACGTTTTGGTTGATGAACTCATCGTTAGGATCTTGCTCCTCTGGGATGTTTCCATGTTCCTTAACATTCCAATATGCAGCTGCCACCCGCGCATATAAGTCACCGTCGTGCTTCCCATTAGTCAAATCTCCGTCTTCTGTGCTGCTGACAGTGGCATCGAATTCTCGCCTAGTCCAAAGGTAAAACGCTCCTTCTCGCATATGCTTATCGCTTTTCCTTTGATAGGAGTCGGATGCCTCACTCGTGGCCAGCAGAGAGCCTTGACGTATTGAACTCGACCCGAGCTCAGACTCGGGATTGCCCAGGTAGTCGCCCAGCTCAAGTACGACGTCGGCAAACTCGTCTTCCAGTGTCAGAGCTCTTCCCTCCTTGACCGCCTGTCCTAACCATGCGTCCAAATACACCCCAAGGAGCAGTGCATTGTCTGCGATCATCTTCTCAAAGTGCGGAACAGACCAGTCCGCTGTGACACTATACCGGTGGAAGCCAGCCCCAATATGATCTCTCAAGCCTCCATCCCGTAATGCGCGTAACGTAGCGATTGCCATGTGAGTCGCCTTCGCAACTTCTTCCGGGCCACCAACAATATCACCCACCTCAGGGGGTAGGTGAGCCAGACGCAGAAGGAACGAGAGTTTTGGTGGAGTAGGGAACTTGGGCGATATATTGAAGCCACCATTGGTGCGGTCAAAGGTTCTGGATATGTTGGCATAGGCCTCTTCCAGCTGGTCCAGGTCAACATCGAGATCTGTTGCCGGAGTAGACGCAGAAACCAGTTTTGTGCATGGTTCTGTCGACGTAGTAGGCTCCGGGACTTCCGTGGATACATTAACGGCAGTGCCAGCGGCGACTGCTGAGGGAACCTTCTCCGTGTTCCCCACCCCCATGGTTCCCTCAGCAGCAAACTCATGCAGCTGCAGCACTATGTCCTGCGCCTCCTTCCGGCATTTGGCCTCCTGTTCCGTCCATACCTTCTGCAGCTTCTTGAGAATACCCAGAAAGTCAAGAGGCTCTTCTCCGTCCTCAGCCGCAGCCGAGGTACTGCGTCCAGGTCCAGGCCAGTACGTACCCCCGAAAACAGGCTCAAGCTCAGGAGTCAGAAAAACGTTCAACGGCCAGCCGCCCGCGTTGTTGACGGCTTGAATATAGTTCATATATATGCTGTCTATGTCAGGTCTTTCTTCGCGATCCACAATTATCGGTATGAAGGACGAATTGAGTAGATCTGCAACATTCTTATTGCGAAAAGACTCTTGCGTTGTGAGGCGGCAGTCTGGCAAAGAAGTATGGCTATCAGTGAATGTCCTGATCCATGCTGCAAGTCAGTGTTACTGGAACCTACAGTGACAGGCTTTGAAGCCAATGTTCATAAAGATGAGCTTGTTTTGCGATTTGGCTAGTGCGACAGAATCTTTGTCAAGCAGCTGCCATGCCACGGGCGTATCTTGGTGAGCCTGGATGTATGGGCTTTCACTATCACCAGCTCGGTTTCGCAAAGCAGGTGACTCGACATCTGGAGTGATCGCATCGATAGCCTGGGGCTGGCTAGCTGCCGGAGTCGCGACGCCATCGCCTCCGTTAGCGGCGGCCGCTGCGGCCGCGTTGGCCTGCTGTTGTAACTGCGCGGACATCATCTTGACGTGCGGGGTTTGGTGTGAGTTTCGACGGGCGAGGCCTGCTAGCTGCTGTGGTTTAGGATTGTGCACGATTGATCAGGTTCAGCGTCAAAACCAAAAGCCTTCCCAGGCCAATCCCTCAACGGAAACGCGCCGTTGATCTTATTTGGATATTAAAGCCTGAGCTAGAGGATAGAAGCCTGCCTCTCACTCATTTAGAGTAGATAAGTTCGAACACCCACCTGCAGGTAAATAAACCTAATAATTCAGGGTAAAGAATTATTCGGGACTGCCGGCGTCTGCACCCCACCAATCAACCCCTCGCTGGCTGACGTCAAGAGCAGGTCCACAGCGTTAAATGTTGGAAGCCTTGATGCAGGGATGTCCCTGGGGAAATGGGGAAAAGAAAAAGTCTAGCCCGATCGGCAGGATCATGTTTTTTGTTTGCCCTGCATCTGGCTCCACTAACCATGAGATGAAAGCCACCGTTCCATTTAGAGAAAACTTATATTGAAGCTATCTGTATAAGGTAGTTCGGCTGTACGGTAGTATTTTGGATGGAATTCTTAATCAAAGTGCTTATCAGTTTGATTAATTCAGCCTTTCTCGAACATCTGACACAAGGGTCCTTCAGCAGATATACCAACTCATCAACCGCCACCATCAAGCCCATTCATCCCGCTCACTTGAGGAATCTTCGTGCAGATGTGTGTGTTTGGCTCAACGTCTTTGACTTCGACAGGGGACGCATTTGGGTGTTCTGGTCACGAAAGTATGGAATCTTTCTGTAAAGGAAAGTACGATGGATACATTGAGTGTACCGTGAGCGTTGGCGTATCACTCCTTCCGGATCGGTAAAAAAAAAAAGAATTTTGATGGAAAACTGAGCAGCAATCTTGAGACAAGCATATGAGTGCTTTGCTTTGTATGGATCCGTTCGGCCTTGGTATTGTTTCGATGTCTTTTCGACACCCAAATCCACCTCGCTTATCAAACAGCAGCAATACATCTTTCCGATCCAGGCAGTCTCCTTTTCTGCTTGAAGAACTGTAGCCTCTTTAAAAAAAAAAAAAAAAAAAAAAAAAAAAAAAAAAAAAAAAAAAAAAAAAAAAAAAAAAAAACCAACTTCTCTGACTTTTACGGGTCGCGCCGGTTTCCAAAATACCTTTCTTTACTCAAAGTTGACACCAGGAATTTCACCATGCCCGAGGCATTCGAGCGCCTCCATGGCGACCTGATTCTCGAGTTAACCAAGTACTTGACAGCTGGCGATATGCTCGCATGTCGTCTAGTATCCAAGGCGACGAGGCATTGTTTCGGCCTGTCTTTTGACCGTCTATTCACCAACTGCACGCTCGATTTGACACCATCGGGCCTGAGAAGAATGCGCGGGATCTTGGACATCCCGGGAGTGGCCCACTCCATCCGCAGTCTGAGAGTCAACGCCATCCACTACCATGACTGGCCTTCGCCAGTTCCTCGCCGGTACCCCCGCAAAAAGATACCTGCCCGTACGATCTACGAAAATTACACCACTTGGCAGAGAGAGGCATGTACACCGGCGCAGGGATCTTGGCTCTCAGACAGGTTGACAGAACAAGTTGCCAGCGCGGCAGGCTCGGGTGTTGCGATGCGGGATACACTTGCTGATATCTTACAGACCCTTCTAATGGGCTTGCAGACGCTCTCGCTAGAAGCTGTGGTTGTCCTTCATAAGATGAGCCGTGTTTCACCCCTGAAATGCAGTATGTTGAATTTAGGTTCTTTTTGGTCTCGGGCGATCCAAGCATATCAAATTATGATGTCTGCCCTGGCGCGCTCACAAATCTGCCACCTCGAGGAGCTTATCATCTTCGAAGACACGCAAATGTGCAGTATTCCGAGCAACGAGTTGGGTTTGCCACTTGACTGGGACCAAACGGCCAAGCTGAGAATCATTTGCAGCAGATTGAAGCGTTTCTCGGTCAGCATCACCACGCCCTTTCTTCCACGAAGGCCAAAGCTTATACTTCCTCGAACTCGCAGCTTCTACGAACCTGTGGATGTCTTGCCTCATCCTGTTGATGTTTGTTATGATGACAACATTTCCGAACGGTTGAAGACACTGTGCTGGAAAGATCACCCTGGTTGCAACAGATTTATTCAGTTTTTCCAATTGATAAGGAACGTGGAATCTCTACGTATACACTTCTATAGGCCCGGCAGTTTTCGCCGGGAGCCAAGAGACTTTAACGAGGTTGCTCAAGTGGTAGAGGGACTAGGACACGTGCTATCGGCATCGTTTAAAGGCCATAAGGTGTTAAAGAATCCCACGCTGCCACCTTTAAGACTGCTCGTATTAGCGGGTATTCAAGCTGTCAAGAATGACCTGGAAGCTTTTCTGCTTGAGCTGCCGCAGTTACGCAGCCTTGAGCTTAAGCATGTTCGACTCTCGACCTCCTTATCGACTCAGCGGATTGTGAAGTCTGGAGACTATAACTGTCGGGAATGGACGGAGTTGATTCAAGGCACTTTGGTTGACAGGATGCCACGTCTGGAGAGACTATGCTTGTCAGACTTGGAGCTGGAATCGAGCTACGTTGACTTTGTTCACGGAAACGGGAGGCTGTGTTGCCTACGAATCCTTTGGGATGAGATATCCAAGACCGGCCATGACAACAACAAACAAACGACGATGCCGGGTTTTAATGCGCCACAGTGCCTCTACCGCGATTGCATTCGCCTGTCAAGCACGCAGGTTCTCAGCAGCCACCCGCCACTCTCGTATCAGGTTTCCTTCGCTGTGGACATTGGAATGTCGCACCTGAGAAACCCGGTGGGCTCTCAGAGGCTGCGTCTGCGCGCTTTCATTCCCTTCGTTAATTACAGTACTCGTGAGGCGGTTAAATATTTTGAGTATTTAGCCCCCTTAAGAAGTGAGTATGGACCGCCACCCATCTCGCAGGCCTCGTATTTCATTCGAGATAAAGAACTTGGCACTTACTCTCGGTTTGAGCCACGCCGTGACCCGGATGCGTTCCTCGGCACTGACGCACTGCTAGAGCTATGGGATGATGAAGACTTGTGCTACTACGGGCAAGATTCTCTGTGATATCCTCAGGTTATACATGTGAAGTTTGTTACGGAAGGAAAATTGCCACATTGGATAGAAGGGGCAGATTTTGTCGCAGGATGTGAATGAAGCCTTTACATACGGCCTTGTTCAAAGTCACCCAAGAGGTTGTGGATTGGATAATTCCAACTTGTTTATTTTCCTCAGGGCTTTCCAATATCGTTTTAAGGCTAACTGCCAGTAGGTTGTGGAGAAAAGAAAACAACGCTCACAAAACCGTACCACACACGTAGGTCGGTATCTTGTTTCACGTATCAAATAGCGCTGGATTTTTATTTTTGAAGCCTTGGAATAATATTCGTCCCTCACCGAAGCCTCCCATTCTTTGCGGGTGTATTGTATAGTAATGTGCCCAGCCCCTGATCTTCGACACGACATGCTGACCAAGACGTATCACTTCAATATATTCCTGATATGCCACAATTGTTCCGCCTTCGTCTATTCCGAAATATGATCCGTCTACAACCTCGAATCATTACGTGTAGAGTTTTGTCTAGAACCCGTTCAGCAATACTGTTTGTTCTTTTCTGGATGGTAGCGGAAACCAGCATGAACCTGATGAACAGTCGACGCACTTCAAGACCGAAAGAGGAGATGGAGGAAAGCTGAATGTGCTTATACATTCGGACCTGGAGAGCCTCCGTATTTGTTCAAGGTAGATATTGTCTGTTGCTGGTCAACATATCGCAACTCGCGCTGATTCTTTCTCTTTTCCACATGGGGTATCTAATCTACAAACAAGGTGCATGAAACCCAACACCCCTCCCCCCTTTCCATACCTTCTCCCATCCCACCCGCGATCTTCTTATGCTAGTCTTTAGTCTTGGTAACCAACTCGGAGGCTTCAACACACAACGATGGTCAACGCAGCACAGTAGAAACACCAGGCTATCGGCTGTCCCCGTCGATGGTTTTGAACGTGCCAGTGGACTCCATGAAAGCACCCAGATAGCGTAGCTGAACCGCAAGATTATCCCCGAATCATCCCCTCGACATAACACACATATTCTCCTCGAAATCAGGTGCCCCCAGATTTGGCCATACCTCTCTGGATCAGCCCGGCGAAGAAAGCTTGCATCCGGTCGGGATCCGTAGGCCCTTCGTCGACTTCAACATCAACATCAGGTTCGGGCTCGGGTTCATGCGCATGCTGTCGCTCCTGTGATAGGTCAGCAAAAAAAAAGTACTTGGCAACTCCACCATCAGTGGACTCGGATAAAACTTACCGTCAACCTCTGAATGGACTGGAACGCAGCATCCGTATCCATCTGGATTCCACCCATGTTGAACTGCACGGGCCCAATCTGATCGCCGAGCACGCCGCCGATAGGGCCGTGGCCATAGTCGTCGTGGCCGTGTGAGCCCATGTAACCCCGGGACGTCGGCCCGTCTCCTTGCAGTTGCGACCTCTTGGATTTGGACGCGGCCTCCTCGTCCTCCTCCTTCTGCAGCGTCTTGCGGAACTCGTCCAAGACTGGATACTGCTTCCCGAGGAATGCCTGGTGGTCCTCCGTCTCTACCTCCATGCGCCTGCCCGAGCGGTCCTCGAGCGCCGCGTGCTGCTGTGCCGCCGCGCTTGGGTTCTCGATCTTTTGTTCATAGAGCAACACCGCCGAGCCCTCGACCTGATCGTCCTCCAACTGTCGTCCACCGTCGTCCGATTCCGTGTCGGAAAACTCACCGCCCTCATGCAACCCATCGCCATTGGGGGTGCGGGCCGACTCGCGAGGGAAAGGCTGATCCAAGTCTATCGACCAGCCCTCGCTGACCATCTCGACGTCGAAACCGTCGCGCAGCACCCGGATCTTGCCCCATGAATCCCAGTTTGGCGGTACGACAATCTTGTCACGGTCGATGACGTTGTGCTTCAGCGGTTGCCTCTTGAGAAGTGAGGTGATGCCCAAGCTTGAGTGGATTAGGCTCGGTAATTGCGACGGCACGCTTGTGGAGGTGTAAATCAACGATGCACCATCTGCATTGAAGCTTTGTTAGTTTCCTGTTGGACAGGAATAGCAACGTATGGATGTCAAAAAGGTAAGAGTGCATACGTTTTAGAAGAACCGTCCGCATGAATTGCATGACGACGTCAAACTGCTCCTCTTTCCATCCTTGCCTCTTTTCCAACGAATCGATCTTGTCCGCCTGTGAACAATCCAGTCAGCCCCACGCACATGCTACCCCAGATGCGCGGCAGCGGACGAAACTCACATTCTGACAGACCACAGACAGTGGCAAACCCAGCGCATCTTCCCACTCACCCGGTCCCAGCGGCAGAGCGACGCTATCGCTACCGGCACCACCATCCCCCGCCATGGCAGCGGTGGCGACGCCGCTCCCATCCAAGTTGGTGCTTGCGCCACCCCTGCCGCGGTCCCGCCAGCTGATCATGACCTCCTCCATGGCGTCCTTCGCTTCTATGCTCAGGCTGACCAGTACCGTCCTGAGGAGGAGGATCCAATCGCGCAGCTGGCGCATCCATAACCATGGATGTGACCAGTCGAGTAAGATGACGACGAGCGTGTTTGGTATCGTTTGCGGAGTGAGGAGAGGCTTGAGGAGGGAGCTGAAGGAGGCTGAGGGCTTTGTGAGTGAGTAGAGGGTTATCCGGGCTAGTATATCTGTTTGTCGCACGTTCTCGTGTCAGTGAGGTTTCTAGGGCGTGTTTTTGGCTCGGCTAGAGTCATGTCGCACCTTCTTGGTCCGCGTCTAGGACGTCGTAATAGGTATTTCCTAGGGCGAAGTGGTTCGCAACGGGAGGTATATGGTCCGTGTCAAGCGTTCTCCTAAAGTCACTCGATAAAGTCTCCAAAAAGCTCCGTTGTGTCTCGACCGTGCCGCCTGTTTGTCCGTTTATATGAGGTCAGAATGGGGGTTTCTTTTTTGTAAGTCGCGAAGGGCGCGTGATGAAGCTGCCAGCAGCCATACCCAGCACCAGTAGGTTCTTCTCCGGTAGCCGCTTTCCGCTGGCTACCGATTCCAGCATGGAGTTCCACATGTCCTTCTTCTTCTCGCCATCTTTCGAGTCGGCCGAGGCTGTCGTGTACGTCGAGAACCTGTTCGTGTTGGCCGCCATGATGGGCTTTGGATATGTCCGGGGCCCCGTGGGCCGATTTCAACAGCCTCTCAACCCCCCAAACTTTTGTTACCGCGCGCTAGGCCGTATATCGTGATTGTAGTTGTTGTGGCGCCGCCCGAGACTTAATTATCGTGGTGAGCTACAGCTGGGGCGAATATGGCATTCCTGGCGTTTGGCGAGCGGTCTGCTGGGGACGCTGCAGGTGGAACCTGGCGATGAATGGTGGGCGCGCAAATTGCCAGGTCGTGGCTGGACGCTAGCGTTTATTACTTGTTGTCGATGAAGTATTCCTGACTTTGATGTGACCTTGATGTTCGGGAACGCGAGAAAAAATCTGGGGCTCGGGCGCGAATTTAATGGGAGTTTTTGGAGATGTCACGTCAACCAACTTTTTGTTAGCATTCAACGGACCAAAGGGGTCGGAGTGCGGATGCAGCACGGCAGCTGTCCCGGGATGGATGGGATGGATTATGCCCCACGCGTGGTAAATTGGCCAGTGCCGATTGAGGACCCCTGCCGAAACGTCAACCTTTCCAAGCTTCCCTACCTCAAGCTAGGTCCACTGATGCAGTCAATAACTACCTACAAATCTTTATGATTGATTGGTTCAGCATTGTAAAACTCCCCTTTTCATGGGCACATGTTTGTTCACAATGCATTCAGTCCGGACTGTAGACTATCACAAGTATCCAAAGGCTTATGCTTATGCTTATGCTTATGATATGCAATTGCTGGGCTTATTTTCCCATGCGTCTCTTCTGAAATATTTAGTAAGAATTCAAGGGTATCCACGCCAACATGCTCAGGTCCATTGAAGCCGATTTCTGACTATCAGTATCTCACACTCATCCACTATTTTTTTACAGTTGATCAAATGCTTCCTGACTCCTTTTGCATGTGGTATCGTTTTGTAGCAGCTAGCAACCGTGAGCCACCAACCATCTCAGAACTCATCAGAAGCGTAGCTTGGGCCAGCGCACCTGAGGGCAGGACTTTTAGCAACAACAAAATCCCATTTCTCATACCAGCTTGCCCACCTGCTTCCATACATGTCGTGATTTGATTTACCGAGGTCATGACCTGGTAGCAGGTGTGGTTTGTTTCTCCCAATCGTCGTACTCGCTCTTGACTAGCTCCAACTCTTTCTTGAGATGTTGTATTTGCTTCTCATAGTCCTCAAGAATCTGAGCACGGAAATTGTTAGCAACAGCTCATCTATAGTCAATCAATCGAACTCCATTATTAGAACTGACCTTTTTCGCCTTGGCCTCAACTTCTTCTCCAAGTCCAGTCTGTATCTCAGCTGGCGCACCTTTGCTGATCTCACTCTTCAACTGCTCTGCATAGTCCCGCAGCGTGATCAGTCTGCTCCACAGCTCCTCCAGCCTTGCGCCGAGCGCCGGGTCCTGGGCTGTCCGCTCCAGCGCAGCCAACTTGATCCTGAGGTCATCCTCGTCGCCACTAAGCGCGTAACCCCGGTTCCGCAGCACCTGCACCCGCGCCGCGAGCTTCAAGCTCCTCTTGCGCAGCTCCGCGTGTCTCCTGCGGGCGGCCATGGTGCGCACCGACGTCTCGAGGTCATGCCTCGAGAGGATGGCGTCTAGACTGGCGTTGATTTCGTGCAGACGTTGGTTGAACTGGCCCACCGCCAGCCTCTGAGCGTTGAGTCGCTGCGCGAGCGCCTGGAACCCGACTGCCGCCACAGGGATGTAGCCGGGGCCGGGCTTCTCAGCCAACGCCTCCTCCCATGCCTTTGGGTCGTCGCCAGGCGCAGGGCCGTAGAATGGTATAGCTGCTTCGTCGACCTTGTTGTAAAAGTAGGTCTTGAATTCACATGAGGGGTGTGCCGGGTCCCATTTGCATGTTAATGTGTGCATCTGCTCTGGTATCGTCTTGTGGTCTGGAGTCATCATCCTATAGTTAGGTTTGAACGTTTCTCTTGTATCCAAGCCGCTTTTCGCTGGTTAAATAAGACTCACGAAGCGACATCATGCCGGGCTTCCATAGTGAACTTCCAGCCTGTTGTGACTGGTTCATCTGTTGAGACTGGTTGTTCTGCTGGGTTTGTTGTGGTTGAGTAAGTCCAAAACCCGGGCGCTGCGTTGAATTCTGGAATGAATCTGGGAGTCCGGTGCAAAAATAAGAGGTCAGCTTGTAATGATCACCAACAATTGTGACGGCGAGTAGGCGCGGGGGCGGCCAGTTTGGGGGAAGGATGGTGTCGACGCACTGCCTGCATTGCCATAAAGACCACCAAATAAAGAGCCAGAAGCCATCGTGGCAGTAATGAGCCAACGGGCTCAGCTTTCAATGAGCTTCAGTCGCGGCGTACTGAAAACACTGTCCCGAAAACGAGCGAAGCAAAGCTTCACCAGGGTTGGGATTCTGTGAGCTTCCCTAGCCTGTCGCGCCGCACTAGGGGATAAAAAAAAATGCACGTAGTGTACGGCGGCAACTTTTGTCGTAAAAGAAAAGGCAGAAAAATTACGAATAGCTGCACGCTATAACTTTTCAGTGCATTTCAATGTGTCGTCGGCGCGAAATGATTAGATGGGCGATAATGGTTGCTGGCCGAGCGCAAACAAAACAAATCGGATAGAGGCCGCTCGGAGCCAGACGCGCCCCGAAAAATCCACCTGAGCTCAATTCTAGGTCTCGGGTTCCGCCTTACCGCGTCTGGTAGGTCAGTCCCAAGGTGAGAGCTCACCGAGACTCAGAGCTTGTGATTGGACATTCACCTTCGCATTGGCCGCACACTGACCAATCAGACGCCCCACGATTGAGCTTGACTACAGCACCCGACCTCCAACTCAATCCCGAAGTCGCGGAGTGCATCTAGATTTATTAGGAACAACTCCGAGTTTGACCATCCCACCCCAAAACCGCAAAGATGGCCTCCCGGAAACCCATGTATGTTCAATTCGACGAGCAGGCCTTCTTCTCGTCGCCAATTGACCCCGGAGGATGTGGAAAAGTCACTCAAGCCGTACCTCCGAAAACTTGAGCACAACGTTGAACAATCCGAAAGCTAACTAATCGTCGGTCATGTCTGCAACAGCACCAACCAAGGCGTCCTGATTGACACGACGCCGCTGCCCGACAGCATCCCCAAGGTCAAGGAGCTGGGCGCGAGTTCCGCTCCTCTCCTGTCGGCGTCCTTTTTCATCGGCGCCCGCTGCCGCGACTACAACGATGACTACATGCAGTGCAAGACCGAGAACCCGGGCAATGGCGAGGCCTCATGTCTGAGGGAGGGACGCCGCGTCACCCGCTGCGCCCGCAGCGTGGTCGAGGATATCAACAAGAGCTGCCTCGAAGAGTTCCGCAAGCACTGGCAGTGCCTTGACAACAACAACCACCAGCTGTGGCAGTGCCGACCGGCCGAGTGGAAGCTCAACAAGTGTGTCTACGAGAACTTGGTATGTGTCTGGCACTGTTATTTTGCTGTAACCTTGCTGAGCTGGTGAAGTGAATGGACTCTAATGCCTTTGGATTGTCACAGGGTCTGGAGAAGACGATTCCCGACCAGCCAACGAACAAGACGCCGGTCCACCTCCGCCGGCACCAGATTTACGCCCATTACGACATCCCCCGGAACCAGTTGCCGTTCATTCCCGAGAAGAAGGATGCACCAAGTTCTTAAAGGTGCAGTGGTGGTGGACCAGGATGGGGTGACTGCTCATGCATGTCGAGGGGCTGTTCTCAATCACTGGTTCAAAGGCTTTGTGTTCTTGTCCTCATCATCGGGTTAGAAGATGGTGTGAGGATAGCTGCCATATCAACGGCGCTGTAGGGCCGCAGACTTTGTACATGTAGAGCTGAAGAATGGTGACGTTTGTTGACACCGAAGTGCATTGCATTGCTAACTATGTATCAAAACATCCGCGGTGAATCAAGCATTCCCCATACTCATCCAATGGTTTGTTACGAAAGTACGAGTAATTCCGAGAGGAATTATACGGTTTGTGACTTATCAATGCTCACGCGATACGTACCAAAGGGATACGGAAGAAGATCCCGATATCGAAATACAGCACTTCCTTGGCTACACGGCAGGAAACTCTTAAGCTATCTACCCTACACCTGACGAGTGGCACTCAATTCGCAGAAATTTTACTCAAGGTGACTGATCTGACCCTGCAATGTCTAGTCGAAATACTACCTAACTACCTATTTTGGCTGAAACATTGCGAGGAAAGATTCGTTCACTTGCCTTATCCAACTCGAGGGCTGCCATCCGAAACCCAGTCCTCATTCAACTCATCCCCGGGTTTTCTTAGCCCGGATAAACGGTCTGAGAAACACTACAGTGACTAGTAGTTTCTTGGCAGGAGGGTTCTTGTGCTGGGGAAAAGAAAACGCAAAAGTAAGGTTGTTGGTATTAGCGTGGCTGTGTGTGTTTCATACACACTCACATCAGCGCGTAAAGTGGACTGTGTGGGTGATGATGGATATATTGGTCGCTGCTATCAAAGTTTAAGGTTATTTTTGTTGAGCAGCGTCACAATTGTAAGTTGACGATATCAATAGAATATTTGTTGATCAGACTGGCATGTCTTCCTGAGCTGACATATTATATATGAAACACAAAGAGACCTTTCAACCTCACGGGAACGCACGCCTTACAACTCGCTCTGCTGTACATGGTCACTTATTTCTGGGTTCTATGGCTAAAACCAGGTATGTCTATATGGTCTTCAACAAACACAGAGTGTCTCGTTGCCAAAATTTCCAAAGACCAAAGCCCAGCAGGTTAAACTCATGATCCTCTTTGATTCCAGAGCTTCTGGGAATTGACGACAAGTGCATTCCTTTATACAATTTTAATAATTCCTCGAGTTGGCTTACTGAACACGAACACAGTGACTGCTCTTGCTAGCAAGCCGCCAGACGTGTTACCATTTCGGCTATTTGTTGCAACTGTAAGTTGTCACAAACCACACATTCTGCTGGACCTTGGCCGTGAGCAATGGTATATACTCCGTAAGCTGTCGACACTTGATTGACCGCCAAAACAGTTCATTGCGCACCGCCTGCTTCTTATTGTATACAGAGCGCACTTTGATGCTTTGTCTCGCTTCCCAGGGCCAAAGTCGTTTACCATCTCAAATTTACCGCGTATTTGCTACAATAACAGCGCGTGAACCTTGGCAAAAGACATCGTGACGATTCACGAAAAATACGGCCCCATTGTCCGCATAGGCCCCGACTGACTTCCTGTACACGGTTCCATCGCCTGGTCCGGTATTTTCAATGCGCCGCGCCAACCAGCCTGAGTTCGACAAGATGCACACCGCTGTAAATGCCGCAGCATGGCCTCGGCATTTTCCGAATCAGCCCTGAGGGAGCAGGAGCCTATCATCACGTTCTGGATTGATCATATGATAGACCGGCTCAAGGCTCTAGTAAAAGACGGCAAGTAGATGGGCGTTTGCCACTGGTGCACCTGCCTCCATTTCCATTCACTCGGCCGAAGTACCCTCGACCTATGGGTGGCAATGATCTTTGCGCCCATCCGCGCCGTGTCAAGGCTGCAGATCTTTACCTAGTACACTTTCCTCAAGCTGATATTACTTTTGATAATGAGCAAGGCTGGCATGGACAGCTTGATGGCGCCCGGACAATTCGCCATCGAGAAGACAGAACAGCACATTGCCCAGGACGCTGACGCGTGCAAGGATTTCATGAGGCAGGTCTTGCGCCTCGACGCATGACATTCAACCTCTCCCGCTCGCCTCGAGGCGCACTCGGAGCTGGCGCACCCCTTTAGGTGAGAGGACGACATCAACATGCCCTCCCACCCCCCCAACTCAACGCCTGCATTTGGGAGATTCTGCGCAATTTACCCTCCTGTGGCCGAGACGCCGTCGCGGATCTCGGCCGGCGACGACGTCGGCAGCAGGTTCGTGCCCCGCCGAGACGGAGCTCAGTATCTTCCCAGTGGGCGACGCACCACACGGTGCGCGCAACTCTGTCGAACCCTGAAAACGTTTACGTCACAGCGTTGGCTTCCGGACTTGCACCCGCTGTACGAAGAAAAAGAAATGTACGCTGGCAACGTTAGGAGCGCCTGCAGGTCGTTCTCGGCGGGGCCCAGGGATTGTATCGGCAAGACGCTCGAGTACGTCAAGATGCGGCTCATTGCGGCTAGGAAGATTTGCAACTCTGACGTGCAGTTGCTGCCTGGGTAGGATGATTGGGTTAGCAAACAGAGGATATTTTTTGGCCTGCGAAAAGGGGCCGTCGATGGGGAATGTTGAGACCGGTTTCGAGATGATAGGGGGTGGGTGTAGGGGGTGATAGGAGGTGAGGTTTTTTTTAGTGACCGGTTTGCTTGAGGCTTGGTCGGTTTTACGAAAAGTAGTAAGCAAAAAAAAAAAAAAAGTTAGATTATATATGGCAGATCATGGAGGCTGTCGTGAGTTATTCTCTCACTGGTGGGCAAGCCTGTCTCTGTGGTGCTAGAATACGACATCAGGCTGAATGATATTCGTAGTATATCTCAAGCGTTATTATGTCCTCCCCAGTGCTCACTGACTTGCCCTAAACCAAGCCCGCCATATCCAGACTTGTGAAAAAGTCATTATGAAAGGAGTGTTAGGTATGTGACACAACAGCATCCCGATTCCACCAAAAGACGCCGCAGTAAGCCTGATACTCCAGCAGCACCGCACATTATGGCTACCACTCTCGCCAACATGGTTGTATGGTTTGAGAGTCAAGGTTGAATGTTACTTTGATGTTCTGACTTGAGGCTCGATAACATGAGATTTATGTACAAGTCGGACTGGCTTAATTCGGCCTTTGATTTGCTCACCAGAAGTGGTATAACTGCTATCCCCGACTCGGCGTGCAGGATAATGTGCAACGACGAACTCATTCGAGCGGACGTTAATAACATTCACACTATTGGTATCTACACGATTGAGCCCAGGGCCCATAAGTCCACACAACCTTGTAGCAAAGCAGAGAAGCCCGAGCTGCAATTATTTGTCAAAATGAATCTTCTGGACATTGATATGGGGACATCAAAGCCGACTCTTGAATGACCATGGTGAGCATCTGGGATGTCATGTGCTAGTTCACGTGACACCGGGTGTCACTGCTCTCGACTCACATAGTGGTGGGGCAGCCTTAGTATCGCGGAGCTTCTCTTTCCATCGTCTCCAAAAAGCTTGAAAAACTTATACCAGATTACCGCTCGAAAGTGAGCCAATCGCAAATTCCCACACTCCAAAATGCTGCTCTGTAAGACACCCGCCAAAACTTGTTTGTTTGATGACCCAAAAGCCATCTATCTCACTAACCCTCCCCACAAAAAAAAAGTCTGCCCCAGCTGCGCCAACGTCCTAACCGTCTCGGCCATGGAGACGGGCAAGAACCGACTCGAGTGCCGAACGTGCCCGTATGAGTTCGCCATCAACGAGCCCCTCTTCAGCCGCAAGGAGTTTGCACGCAAGGAGCGTGAGGACGTCTTTGGCGGACCCGGCGCGTGGGACAATGCGCAAAAGGGTCGCGTGCAGTGCCCCGCCGACAACTGCGACGGCGAGGAGGCTGCCTTCTTCCAGGTCCAAATCCGCAGTGCCGATGAGCCGATGACAAGCTTTTACAAGGTGCGTTTTTTTTGAAGTCGTGATGACTGTCGTTGTTATGTTTTAGCCAGTCTGTGCGCGTTTGGTTTCTACCGAGAAACACAAAAACGCCACGATGACATCACATGATTGAAGTATGTGCTAATGTGTTGTGTCTTTTCGGCGCTTCGTAGTGCATGACTTGCGGCCATAGATGGCGTGAGAACTGAGGGATCGTCGTCGGTGGTTGTTTCGGTATTTTGGTATTTTTTTTTCTTTTTGCGACGGAGTGGGGGAAGAGCCGCCTGGCAGTCTTCTTGCTTTCGGATCTGTTAATTACGGCGAAATGGCGTTCGCAGCGGAGGCGTTCGGTTGGCTTTAATATCGTGGCTTTGAATGTGTGCAGATTTTTGGCGCCCTGGGCTGGGCGAGCTTTGGTCGTCGCCAAGTGATCTCAATACCTCGTACCCCTTCTCTCGAAATTCCAAGGCCTTTCCTAGTGATATCATGAATCCCCTTTTTTTTTTCAAGGCTTCTTGTCCTCCATGTGCCACTCGACGGCAGCCCGCATCCCTTGCTCTACCAGCGCGTTTACCAGCTCCGGCATGATGATGTCCTGCCTGAACTTCTCCTGCTGCAGCAACTCAAGGCTGCGCAGGGTAGGTCCGGGATAGGTCAGGTACTTGACGTACGGTGGGCGGGTCCAATACTGTAGGTAGTCGAGGTAGGCGACGAAGGCGGGCTGGGAGAGCACCTTGCTCACGGCCAGGTGATTCAGGTAGATGGGGTTGCCTAGGGCCTGCACGAACTCAAGCTCGATCTCGAAGCGCGTGTGGCCGCCGTACTTGGGCTCATCGGCGGTGGAGGACGTCGCAGGCGGGGGATCCGAGGTGGTGGCTGAGGGCTGCGGCACAGCATCGGACATTTTGTTTGAGTTTTCCCGTGTGAGGCTGTCTGCGGTGTTTGGAGATGATGTAAAATTTGTAGGGGAACAAGCTTTCCTGCAGATAGAGTAATTGGAATTACCGAGAGGTAGTCAACTCTACACGTTGATTGGTGATGGATAGATAGTGAGAATGCGTGACGTGATGGTTACCAGTTCAGGTTAAATTGGTCGGTAATTGGACAGCGAAGATCTTGACTTGGAGCTCGGGGTATGCATAGAGTGGGGCAATCAAGATGAGGTATCCATCAGTATAGCCCCATCCCAACTGTCAAAGTCGTACCTGAAATGAGTGGAATTTTTTAATTTTTTTTTCATCTCATCGCCATGATCGATGAACCAAAAGTGAGATGACATTTACTCTAAGTTCATTGACAAAGGAACCTGAATTTTCGACACAAACTTAGGGGCAGATAAAAAGTGTTTGATTCGATGCTTTCAAAATTATATTAAATACACTGTGCTATGCTGCAGTCGTTGTAGAAAGAAAAGCTTGGTAGATCGATCACTAGCGCATGCTCATCCCTAAATTTGACAAAAAAAGTTTGAATCAAGCGCTATCCAATCTCATCTCATCCCATCATCCCAAAGATACCTACTGATTTTACTCAGTTCGTCTCCCAAGTCCCACACCTCTGTAAACCCTATTTTGTTTACAAAGCAATGACGGTAGCGAAAAGAGCAAGCAGAGCACCGGCGCCGACAGTGACGGCGGCGGCGCCAGAGCCAGTAGCCGAGGTGGCAGAAGGAGAGCCGCTGCTGGTGCCGCTGGGGGACCTGCTGCCACCGGTGCTGGTGGCGGTAGAGTTGGGGGAGCCAGCGGACGTGGTACCGTTCGACACGATGACGCCGGTTGTCGAGGCGGCCTTGGTTGTGGCAGGGGACGAAGAGTTGCCGGCGTGAGTGGTGGTCGGGGTGGTGGTTGTGACGTTCTTGCATAGGTTGTTGCCTTCGGTGGCAGCCTTGGAGAGGTCGTCAGAGTTGGTGCACTTCTCGAGCAAGCAAGGAGTAGCGGCGTTGCTAATTTCGGCCTTCTTCGAGCCGCACTGGCAGGACTCGTCGCTGCCACAGCCGGAAGAAGCAATGGCACTTTGGATACATCCGACGGCGCAGGAGGGGAAATTAGAGAGGTCCTGGGCGACGACGGCCGTGGCGGCGGCGGCGAGGATGATGGAGAACTTCATTTTGATTTGTTGGTTTGTTGGTTTGAAAGGTTGAGTGTCGCAAGCGAGTGTGATGAAGTGAGTAATTGGTTGTATTAAAAGGATATGTAGATGTGTGTTTGTAAATAAACGCAGACAAATAGAGCTTGTTGGTTAGGAGAGAGAGGTAACAAACGAGCGAAATCGAAGGAAGCAGCAACGGCTTTTCTATTTAACTCCCAGTAGAGTAGCAACCATGAACAAATTAACAGACCACTCTTGCGGTGGCCCGACAACAAACAACACTGGCAGACCCCTGATGAGTATGACAACTGGCGTCGTATTCACGCTGCAACTGACTTTCCCATCCTGGGTGGCTGTTTTCCTTGTCCCTCCACACCAATTACTTATTGGCCTGATCCGGGATCGCTAGAGTTGGGTAGCTTAGACACGCCACGGGGGCGGCGGCTGGGAACGGCATTTTCCCCAGCTGATTGGATCGTAGTCCATGGGAAATGGGGCATTGAAAGAGGCGCCGCTTTTGCTCTGGGATGTCATGTTGATTACCGCACCGTGTGGGCACTTGGTACTGGAATAACCGCATATATTAAGTTTTCTAGTCGTTTCTCGAGGATCCACTGTGTGCGGGGAACAGGGGGTGAATACCTTAGCCATGGATGCAAATCGGGGGCACCCAAAAAGTGCTTGGCCTCGACTACCTTACCTCTTACAACGTTCAGCCAATTGATTTGGTTGAATTCATCCTGGAAACAAGTACCTACCTACTTGCTACCTACCCCAAATTGTAAAAGAGTAAACTTTTACAAGGATGATGCATCCCTCCCCTATGGATATTACGACGTAGCAACCTCTTTGTTGGCATGCTGGATTTTACTACGGAGTTCACATAAACCCGGGCAGTTTGAATGAGTGTTCGGTTATTTTCCATTTTCCCCAATCCTGTTTTTCGTCATATTATCTTGGGTATCCCTTTCAAAAAAGTCAAATTGACAAGCGACTCGTTCAAACCCAATCACGAATCGGTTTTATTAAATAGTTTCACCCAACGTCCGTGGGAGAGATAAACAAGTAGCAAATGCTCCGCACAAACGTGTGGGTTTAATTGTGACCTTGACCTCGGACTGCTATGTTTATGCGTCCTGCCCACCTACCGGGTAGATACCTACCCCATAGAGTACTGTATGTAGTGTCTAGACTGGACCCAGCTTGAAATATCGGTCATTTTGCTCAAAGCAAAGACTCAATCTACAGTACAACTTACACCGTCACAGTTACTCTGTCGCAGTCGCTCTGTCGCAGCCCCTTGCATAGTAATAACTTTTTTTTTCTTTCTTCCTGTTAAGGCTTTCACCTCGGAGTCCGCCGCAGCCTCCATTTATTTTAATTTTTGTTTTGTTAATTCTAACAAAAATTTCCCCCATCCAGTCTACCCGCTCAGTTTCGCAAGTGTGACTTGGGAGCGACCATTAAAATCCGCACTGTCCCGGAAGCGCCATTTACTTTTGTCAGCGCCGATTTATGCACACGCAAGACACGGTAACGGGCTATACCCCAGCTTGCCTTGCTTGCCTTGCTTGCCTGGGTCATGATTTTCGCCCTCACCCCAAAAGTAGCACATATGCAAAATGCCGCGTCAATACGTGGTAGTTAGTCCATCCCTCTCTTTTCGTCCAACCCGGGAGGGCGCATTTTCTTTTTTGACTTTTTGACTCGGAGTGGGGTGGCTAGACGATCGCCAGCGCCGAACGAGGCTGTGCATTTTTGGGCCTTGTTTGTTACTCATACATAGTATACTATGACTGCGATACCGGTACTAGAACTGTAGAATTGTGGCGAGTTTAGTAAGTATAGTACCCTTTTTTTTATACTATGTAAATCTATCAATACTGTTCTTCTTTGTGGGACTTGTTACGACGTGGCGTTGTCCAGGTGAGGCTATGAAGTGGGAGGTTGAGGTGGAAGCTTGCGTTTGCTGCATACAGACTGAGCTGCCTTGGCTCCTTAGGTAAAACTGAGTGGCACTTCGTAGGATATTCCCTCCATACAGTCAAGTCATACAGAGTATGCTATTACTTGCTTTTACTTCTGCAAAGAGGAAATCGCCAAAGTTCAACGGCAGTGGCGTAAGTAGGGACTAACCACCGATTCTTGGTACCATGTCCTGCCACTTCCATCCGAGTCTCTTCAGTGTCGTACGTTTTTGGCCATTTGCATGTCTACCAAGACGCCCCGAGGCATGCAGTCTCGTGTATACATTGACATACATCAGCCCTGGATCAACTAAGTGTCAAGCTTTCGCCCAGTCTGGCCACTACTGGTCGTATCTTTGACAGACGATATGCAGCCAGGTGGTTAGCAACCCTCAAAATAGAACAGATACTTTGCTAGCCCTGCTGGGCTGAGAACATGCGGGTGCAAAAGAAAGCAATAGCGATTGTGTAAAAAGAGGCTTGTAGTGTTTTTACTAAAGCGACGCTACCATCTGCGCCTAAATATGACAAAGAATTTGAACCCAATGCTGTTTGTCATGATTGGGGGACTCGAGAACAATGAACGAACAAAAACAAAACCGGTGGCGAATAAGATTAGCACGCAGAAACCCCCCAAAAAAAACTCAGAGCTTCTGCTGGAACGATTTCCACTGCCCGCTAAGGAATTCGATAACATCCTCGGCAAAGTCCTTGGGTTGCTCGTACGCCGCAAAGTGGCCACCCTTGGCGTGAAACCTCCAGAATACGACGTTGTTTTCTTTCTCGAACCAGACCCTCGGCGCTGCGGCAATCTTGAGTCGTGGGGGGCGTAGGACAAAATTGTCAGCATGTTCTGATTTCATAACCACAACGAAGGAGGTGGTCAATTTAAAAAAAAAAAAAAAAAAAAAAAAAAAAAAAAAAAAAAAAAAAAAAAAAAAAAGACTTGATATACCTCTTTTGCAAAAACCGTCACGCCGACCGGGTTTTCAACCCTGTTCGTGGCCAGCAGCTTAGCCACGGGATCGGTCAGGGTAGTCTGCATCTCTTCGCTAAAGTTGGCGCGGTACATCTGCATGGCTGTCGTCGGGCCGGGGAAGTAGTGCATCAGCGTCCAGGTGATGTACTCGTCGGCCGTGTAACCGCCGCCGGGGAGGTTCTCTAGATCCGACCAGATGTTCATCTTGTCGGCCATCCAGGCGAGCCTGTGCAGATGTGCGTTATTTTTATTTTTTCCCCCCTCGTCAGCATGATTGGAGAGGGCGAAAGGCGTTTTGCTTCACCCAGAGGAACAAGGTAACTCTTTTACTTACATGCCTACAGGAGAATCGTGCTGTCAAGAATAGAATAAAAAAAACACGAGAGCTGTCAGCAAACTGGTAAGGATAAAACATGCTTAAACCCAAAAGAAAAAGAAAAAAAAAGACCATTCTCATCTTACCATAGCAAACCCAATGGTGCGCGGTTTGGTAGCGTGCACTTGTGCGTATGCCCGCTGCTCCTTGGCGAACCATTCATAGCGCTTGATCATTGCCAGCTCGGTCTCGGTGAAATTTTTCTCATCTCCAGGCTTCAGTTCAGGACGATTTCTGATGAAGGGCTATTTTTGGGGTTTGTCGAGGGTTTGTTTAACCCCTCGCAACCAGTCAGTTACTCTTCTGCATCCAGAACTTTCGGCAACGAGACCGATAAACAAGCACAAATACAAACAAGAAACAGACCATGTTCAGGTGCAAAGCAACCGCATGCTCGGGATACTGCATCAAGAGAGCCCTCGAGACGATGGCACCCCAGTCCCCTCCCTGCACCACGTAGCGGTCATAGCCCAGCCTCACCATGAGGCGGTGAAAGACGTCTCCGTGGTGGAAGAAGTTGAACCCGGCCTGCCTCGGCAGGCTGCTCCAGCCGTAGCCCATCAGGCTCGGGGACACGACGTCGAAGCCGGCCGCCGTCAGCGCCGTCAGCGCCTTTTGCACCTCGGCAAAGTGGCCCGGCCAGCCGTGGAGGAAGAGCAGCGGGATGGCGGGCTTTTGGTCGGTGGCGGTGGTCTTGACGTGCGCAAAGTGCACCTCGACCGGGTCAAAGGCCTGCCCGGCCTTGTTGGTGGCCGAGAGCGTGATGGTCGTCTTGAACTGCGGCATCTGGTTGAGCTTGGCCTCTTGCTCCCGCCACGAGTACCTGCTGCGCCAGTGCTCGACGGTCCGGCGGATAAAGTCCACCGTGACCCCGTTCTCCTCGCCCCATTCCGCGTCGGCTACGTTGTCAGGGATGCGGGCCAGGGCGAGTTTCTTGTTTAGGTTGTCCAGCTCCTCGTCCGATATGTTGATCTATAGGGAAATATTTTTGGGATTATTTTTAGCTTCTGGGAACTAGTCGAGCCCGCCTACCATGCAGATGATTTACGTATTTGCCTCCAGATGTTCCGCCATGCAGTTCTGCGGCTAGGTTGTTGAACCATTGACACTTCAACTCACCTTGAAGGGCCTGATTTCGTCCGTCATGTTTGATATCGGAACAGTGATTTTCCAAGAGCTTGAAAATTGTCAGGTTACAACAGAAAAGAAAAAAAACCAGGATAATTACAGAAACACAGTAATGAAATTCGGAAATCCACTAAGCTCTAATTGGGGAAATCTGTCATCTAGTCTTCATCAGAGCAAAATGATGCAAGACTGCGAATCAGTCTTATATATCAACCGCATATGCATATGTTTACCCCTCTCACCAAGCAACCGCTGTCAGATGTGCAGGATCCCCCGCAGCATCCGGTCGACTCTTGTCCTACGTCGCAAGCTGCTGGACCAAAAGCTAGCTGCCCTTTGGAGAATCTGCGGTCTCATCGGGGTTTCGGGTATATAGCCGTCTGGGTAGTCGACAGGTTTCTAGCTGTGGACCCCGTATGGGCGAAGTATAATCATCATTTTGCCGTCATTACTATGGTGAATTTGTCAGGCCGCAAGAAAACGCTGGTAGTCTGTGCATGAGAGGGGGAAACAATTAAATAAAATAAAAAAAGGGGGGTACAGCAATTGTCATTTCATGGCCTCTTGAGCCACAAGCATCCCATAATTGCTATGTGCATACCCCAAGTAAACGAATAAGAAAGGCTGAACCGGAAACACGCCCGGACGACAGCGACGGCAATGCCTTGTCAACGGAACCTTCTGCGGGCGCAAAGTGCCCTGCCTCTTCCGCTGTGCTCTGGTTGGAGGCGGGGTTGAAATTCCGCCCTCGGACTTGAGTGATTGTCAGTACCCCCGAAACCCGGGCATCATGGGTAAGAAAATCCTACTACTTGAACAAGCGGTTTTTATGAGGACTAAACCCTCCTCATAAGTCGACCTAGATAGGTATTTATTCATTCCAGGACCACAGAATCTGGTTATCGTAAATAGTCCTACCATCGTCAACAGAATGGCCCATTTGAGAGGATTCCACATCCTTCAAAGAGTAAAAGTCAATGTAAATGAGCTCAACCAAAACAACAGATCATTTCTACTTCGATCATTAGCAAAGGCTTATGTGATTCGCAGGCAACATATCTAGCCACTTCCACTAAAGGGAGGCTTGGTATTCCAAAACAAAGTACAAACTAATAACAAAATCAAGCCCTAAAAGCCTGCACGAATTCATGCAGCCTGTCAATGACAATCGGCACAAACGCATTCAGGTTGTCGTCAATGATGCGCTCAAACAACCTTAGCGCCTCTTCCTCGTTCATATCCAGGTGGAACCGGTCCTTGACCTTGATGACGGCCTTGTCCGGCTCGAGCTTGATATCGGGTATGTTTGCGTCCACCATGAGGCTGAAGAGATTCAAGATCAGGTTGCTCGACTTGCGCAGCGCCGAGAATGCCAGGAAGCAGTACTGCTTAAAGGCCCGGTAACCGTCGGAACCGGCTCCACCCATGGCGTCCACCATCTCGCGGGAAAGCTTCATGGCCGGTGCAAACGGCTTCGGGTCCCGCCCTAGGATGAAGCCGAAATCGGCGTGGAAAAAGTGTCCGTCCGGGGCGAGCAGGAGGTTATCCAAGTGCCGATCGCCGACTCCAAGGATATATGTAATGACACAGTAGCCCGCGCACGACCGAACAAACATGTCGTGTGCCTCCTTGCGCACCCCGAGCGGCGCCGCGTCGTCTGGGTTGTGATGCCTCAGGTACGCGAGTGCTGGAGGAACGTTGGCACGACTGAATCGGTTCGCAATGGTTTGGAAACTCTGGGATGCAACAAACTGCGTGAGGCCAGCACTTGTGCTTGTCGCTAGAATCTTGTAGGGAGACAGCTTAAGGTCCAGGTTCTCCTTTTGCAACAGCTGGTCCATGAGCGTAATGATTTGCACAACAAGCTGGTCTTGGCGTAGATCATCACCCGTCTTGAACAGTATTGGGTATTTTTGTCCAGTATCCGTCTTGAAGGTGACTTTGATAGGGTGAAGTGAAGATTTGAACACGGTGCTCTCATCGGGAACAACACCGACGATTTTCTGAGATGGGTCAAGAGGCAATGGCAACGGTGGGTTTATGGAGATCAACTCATTCTTGGGATCGGCGAGAAGGTGCTTCACCCTATCTGTTCTTCGCGCGATCGACTCGTTTGCCTCCTTGATCTCTGCTGAGATCTTGGACAGGATGGCTATCCATTCTGCCTGCCTGAGCAGGGTCTTGCGAGTATCCGCGCCGCCAGGACGGGCGACCAATTCCGTCATAAAGTCGTAGGCCACCTTGCGGTAGATAGTCCTGTATTCCGGTAGCTGATCCTGGCTCAGGTCATCACACTCCACCATGAGATACCAGTAGAAGTAATTGCCCAGCATAAAATTTTGACTGGCTCTCGCGATCAAAAAGCGGGCGAGAGATGAATCCTGTGCCGCTGCCACTCCACCCGCCTCAGCTGCCTCTCGATGCCCACGATCGATGGTGGGAATATGTTCAAACTTCAAGGCCTGCACCAGCTGTAGAAGGTAAAGCAACAACTCGCCGTCATCAGCTTTACGAAGCCTATCGACCGCATATGCCCTTACTGCAGGGTACTCAAAGGTCGGCCCGAGCAGTTCAAGAGCATCGTCGACATCGATCTCGGTCCATTTGGCCAGCACTTGCACCGCCTGTCGGGATTCGCTCTGGTCCTGCCAGCTCACCGACTTGACAAACTTGGTCAAGGCCCGCTTGTCGCGGCTCAGGTGGTAACGGAACTTCCAGACAAGGTCGCGCTCGTCAGGAGTCAGTGGATGTGTAGGCGAGTATGAAAGTATGTTGTTGAGTTCATCACGGGTCTTGGGGTTCGGCTTCAGGTCCTTATCCATTACGCCATGGCGGTGCTGACCACGCACCAACCTACGGTGCTTACTCTCTGCCGGGTTGTCCTTGGCACCAACCTCAGGATCATATACACGCACAAGCCTTGTGCCAAGACCAGCAGGTTCGCCAGGACTGTTGATACCAGGACCGTAGAGCACCTCTGGAGGAGGCTTGAGCGCGACGCTAGATTGCGATGCCGACATGTGCTGGAGAGAAGAGATGGGAGGTGGTGGGTATCCGTGGTCGGCAAAGACTACGGGGAAGTCAAATCGAGGCAGTTCAATGTTTAGTTTGAACAAAGACGCCCTTTCCTCTTCCTGTGTCGTCCCAGAATCGTCGCCGTTGGCTTTTTGGAGTGCCCTCTGCCGTTGCAGAGTTTTGAGAGACGACCTGGCCGTCTGGATCCCACGTTTCTCAAACCCTCGAAATACCAGCTGGTCAAGCCACTCGACACGTGGGATCTCGCCCATTTCGTGCTTCTTGAACAGCTTCTCCATCCGCTCCAACTCTTCGGCATCCTCGTCGACGACAACAGAATCACTGCGTCTAGAATCGTTCCTTCTTTTGGGTAGAATCGCCGGGGTTTTGGTATCATCGCACCCGTCGGCAAGTTTGTGTCTGTGCACATGACACTTTTGCCTCCCCTTCTGTGCTTGATTATCCCCATCAAACAACGGCAACGTCGTACCACCAAACGGTACCGCGTGGCCCTGGGCGTACTCCTTCTCCCCCTCTCCAGGTTGCGGGGAAAGATCCCAAATAGTAATGGCGAGGTGCGCGTTCAGAGGGACGTTACAGTATTTGATGGGCAGAGTCAGCCATTCGTTCCAGCGGCGCTCGGTTTTGAATGCCTTGTATGCCGTCTGGACTGGTGGAGTCAACGGCTTAGACCCGGCCCAGACCTGAACCGTTACGTAGAGGTCAGAGTGTGGACTTGTGTTGGAGCCGACATGGCGGAGTTCGGGGCGCTGCAACAGCGTCGAGAAGTGGTACGGGATCTCGTCGCCCTCGAGATTGATGATGCGCACGCTGATGGGGAAGTCGAGCGCGTCGGAGCTCCCAAACGAGAACGGCTCCGTTTCTCTCATTGCACCGAATTTGGATTGTAAATGAGACTCCCGATATTATTGAGCCATGGCATAGGATCAAAAATTCAATTATTGATGTGTTGGCTACAATCAGTCAGTCAGGCAGGCAGTCTGCATCACGTTGAGATGCGGTCACGGGAGAAGTTCTAAGCTGAGTTAGCGACATGGAGGTCAAGCTTGAGCTCCAGCTAGGTACTGTACCATAGTACCTGTTTGAATGACCCCACCCAGTGGGGGTGAGTGAGCTGCATTACCACCCTGACCCTTGGCTCTTCATGACGCACTGTGAACCTGTGACCCCACTAAAGGGAGAAATACTGGTGGGGTCTCGTCGACACGAAAGTGTGAAGTGTTGGGCGCGTTTTCAACGCGACTTATCCCCCTTCTGTATTATACCACCATCGCTAATGCACGAATGAACGACGTTTACCGATCGAACCTCCAGACAATCAGTCAGTAAAAATTGTTGGAGTGACAGATGCTTCGAATCATTTCTAGTGAATGCGCTCCTGCTATTTTCCAAAAGTTAAAAGCCGCAAAGGCTGTACTGCTCGGCTTAGAGCGGCATCGATAAAAACCTGGCAACCAAGCACACACATCACTGCACCAGTTTATTAGCATATGTGATTTAATTTCACCATTTGGAACGACCTCACATACTCCAGTAACTAGAAGGCCTGCCAGCAAACCGCCAAAATGGCAGACCTTGAGCATTTCGACCCAGACCAGTCGATAGACGAGAGACGGCAGATCCAGCGTGGCATGCGCGAGCTCGAAAAGCAAACCACCGAAGAACAAGATGAACTTCTCGCCCCAGACGGCAAAGTCTTTGTCGAAAAGCTCAAGAAGTCAGATGACTGGATTCGCATGACCAAACAGACCTCGGAGGCCCAGATTGACTCACGCTTCCTGGTGCGCATTTCGGAGCTTGCATATCGTCGCTCTGTCAAAGTTACCGCCGGCAGCGCCGTCAACGGTATCGATGTCGACGAGTTCGTGTCCAAGTGCATAACTTACATGAAGCATGGCCGAGGAATAGTGAATGACGACCATGCCGAGCTGTCACATACCCAGCACCAGCGCCGAGGAAGGGACAGGGGCAGGGCTGCACCTGCGACTATGGCAGAGGACGACGACGACGAGGTGGGCGACAGCGGCGACATGCTCGACTGGGCGCACTTTGGCAAGTACGCTGCGATACCACACATCCGTCGCCCGGCCCTTCCAAATCACCTCCTCGGCCCGTTGTCAGTCGAGCGCAAGGTCAGAAAGGTTGGCAAGAGGACGGCGCCTCTACGAGTTGCAAACCTGCAGGAAGTTAGACCCGAGGTTTTGGACCCCGATGCTATGCGCGGCGCCGAGAAGAGTGACCTGTCAGCTATGTGCGGCAGGATTCTACGGCAGCTGGAAGAAAGACAGGCATCCGCACAAGAGGCGGTTGAGCAGGCGGTGAACAGAGAGCTACCTCTAGAATTACGAGAGGACCCTGACGCCCTGCGACCTTACTACTCGCGCTTTGGCGTCCGCGATACGGGCGGAATCGATCTGCTCCGATTCGCCGTGAATCCACACTCGTTCTCACAGACAGTCGAGAACCTGTTTTACATTAGTTTCCTCATCCGCGATGGGAAAATAGCCCTGGAGTTTGACGACGACGGGCTCCCATCCATTGGTACGTTGAATCGCCTTAGTGAACTTGAAGATTGATGCTAACACCTGTTCCAGCAACGATTGACCAGGATGATGCAGAAGCAGTGGAAAAAGGCAACGCCACACGTCACCAGGCTGTCATCTCCTTGGATGAGGCATCGTGGAAAGACGTTGTCAAAGCCTTTAGTATTACAAAGAGCATGATACCTCATAGGGATGAGCCAGTACAACGACCTGGAGCACGAGGCTGGTACAACTGAAGAGAGTGGCGTCTTCGTTCCCCAATTGTATTAATCTTCTGTAATATGTTTATGATACCCCTTTTGCAAGACATGATTTACTTGGTTTCTGTTTACTTAAGCCTGAGTCCAGCTGACATACCTCTGAATGGGAAGAATGCGGAGGGCTTGCCCATCAGCAAACACCTCCTTGAGTCTTTGTTATGGATTGCTGGCCATTGCCAGGTAAAATACGTTTTCGGCCATGGCGACTCGACTGCTTTAAACAATACAGTCACTACAGTCGCCAAGATGCTCACCGTGCCTAGGTTGACTCAAACCGAGGTTCATCGACCCAAAATTGTGACCAAGAAAAAAAAAAAAAAGAAAAAAAAAGAAAAGACTTACGAAACGCATCTTACCTTACAATTGTAGACCAGGAAGCATCAAAGCTCTCATCTTGTCGGACCTGCCGAACAGACACGCCCGGGAATTGTAATCAACATGGCAAGACAAATGGGATCTTCTCCTGCGCTCGACCTTGATTTCTATTCCCGATTGTCGAATCGACTAATGTGCCAGCAAATTGACTAACCAATTCCAGTCGTCTCAGTACATTCTTTGTCAAAATGATTATTGCATGCGACTTCATGAGAGCATCACGGGGCAAAAAAAAAAAAGATTCTTTATTCTCCTCCGAGTCTTGATCGCCTGCGGCGGTCTTTTCAACGACATGAGAATGCTTGTAAGCCGCAACTCGATGACTGCAATTGCTCCCTCCAGCCAATGAAACTCTGTGCTGGAGCTTCTATAGCAACATAAATCACAAAGAGAGCATATCGTGAGTTTACGATTGCGTCGAACCCCCTTGGGTAAGCCACAGGGCTTGGCAAATTGGACGTTGGGACAAAGACCAGACCAAGACCGCACCCTTTGTGTCGGGCGAGCGACACATTCCAGTGGTCCAAATATGTGATTCGCTGGTAAGCTACTGGAATTCCCCCGTCTCTTTTGTATTGCCATTTTATTGCACGAATCAAACTCTCTCAGTCTCTACTCAAATCTCAGAACCATGGTGACTCTAACAACCTGAAATAAGCCATCAGGAGTTGATCCTGGAGAATGAGGGATTGTGTACGCTAAAGCGACAGAAAGTGGCTGTCCAGGTAGCTGAAATCCTACCTATGCACACCAGAAGTGCCGCTGGATCTTCACCATGACTTATGCCTACCTATAATTGAGCGTTCAAATATCCCTTTGGCGGCAAATAATTATATTTGCCATCTACTACCGTGTGTTCGACTCGCTTCAAATCGTTTTGAGATTCCTGCTCAAGGGTTTGTGCCGATACTCTCTACATTCCACAGGGTGTACACATCAGGACAGATAACGTGACCTCTGCCTCTCCGTTCCCGGATTATGCCCATTGTCCACCCAGCGACTATTTTGTCATCAAAGAGATGGCATCTCGCGATGCGTGACTACCGATCTTCCTCCAAAGCACGTTTTCGGCCTGCCTGCCCTGCCACAGACAGAAAGACCCGAAAGGGAAAAGAAAGAAAAAGGTCTTTGTCAACTCGGAGAATCGAGTGGTTGCTTCAAGATTACATATATATGAGAAAAGGGCAAAAATGCTGCGCTGGACCCCTTCCCCCTTTCCTGGACCTAGGAGATATTTTGTCTTTGCTTTCCGTTTCTTCTTTACCCCTCAGATCATCATATTATCATCGCCTTGTTGACAGAAGCATCAACCCTCCGACCTATGGTGGTCACCCATCACCCCGACAGCTCAACAGCCAAAAGTACAGTAAACACCCAAGAAGGCACCCCCAGAGATGGCTGAATCCAGTAGAGGGCCATTGGGCCAGACTACCAGCATCGAGCCAGACGAGACACTTATCGTCGATATGGCCGCGGCTATGCGCGACTATGCCAAGCTGCAAGGCTTCGAATTCGACTCGCAATCTGACTCCGATTCGGACCTGGTTTCGCCGGTGTCCGCTTTCACCGAGGAGGACCACGATGCTGCCCGTGCCGAGTGCCGTGAGCTCGGCCTACAGGGCGATCCGGCCGATTATTATATCAATGAAATCGCGATGCCCCGCAAGAAGCTCGCCGTCAGGAAGAAGCGGGTCGCGCAGCGAGAGCGCAGGATATCCCGGCACCACCCCAAGGTAGATATGGTGGATTGGTACAAATACCAGACCGATTACCTAACAAAAAGACCTTTTGAGCCGGCTAGTCCCGGAGAAGACTTGACCAACGTGCCGCGGGATCTTGCGGATCGCCGGATCGCCATACGCGATGAGGAGAAGCGACTTGATAGGAGGGAGTGGGAGGCCGGCAAGTACGAGTACATTGTCTTCAACTCCGAAACAGACCCCACCGACTTCCTCCGCCAGCACGACAAGCTCAAGACCGCCAAGGAAAAGCTCGAGGAGAAGCTCTCAAAGGCTTCGGATGTTCGCGAGGAGGCCCTGGCCGCGGTGAAGGAGCTGCCAGAAGTGCAAAAGCAGTTGGAGCAGGCCCATGCCGAGGTGAAGTCCCTGGACGATATGGTAGACTACGAAAACAGAAGGGCCACACACCTGGAGGAAGAGATGCAAAAGCTGCAACAGAAAGATAGAGAGATGCAAGACACCATCAAGTTGTACCAAGCGCGCGAGACTGAGCTTCAGGATGTACTGCGCAACCAAAAGTACGAGCTCGAGCAGGAGATGGACCTTCTCCGGAGCAAGCTTTATCCACTCGAGGTGGCGTTGCCAGAGAAGGAGAGGCGCATCCAAGAGCTGGAGTCTAGGGCCAAGAAAGATCTGGAAACCATCAAAGAACTGACAGACTATGGCGAGAAGACTGGCAAAAGTCTGAAAGAGGCGAAACAGGCGGAAGCGGTGAGCAGGGAACAGGCCGAATTCTACCACGGGATTTTCAGCGCCTCAAATGAAGCTGCAAATTTCCACGCAGCAGAAGCCGAGGAGGCCAAGGCCGACGCGAAGGGAGCCAACGAAAGATACGAAAACGCCAAAATCCAGGTCGAAGAACTTGATGAACAGTTGGCAGATGCCCTGCAGAAGTTCCACGATGCTGAGGAGGAGGTTCGGCAAGTCAAGGCTGAGCTTCAGCAGAAAGAGGATGAGCTTTCCAGGGTCAGCCATAAGTTGGATTTGGTTTATCGCGAAGAGAGGCGGGCCAGCGTCTCGACGAGTGCACCAGGATCCGCCCGGGGTTATGCCAGTTTTCAAGATGAGCCTGATTTCTCCGAGCCCAGTAAGAGTCCAACGCTGTCGTCCCTCAGAGCCCGCGTAACCGAACTCGAGGCAGAGGTAGAGTCCAAGCGCTCGGAGGTGGGCGACCACAAGACTAAGCTGGAGGCCAAGGAGGCCGAGGTAAACAAGACATACAAGGAGCTCAAGGAAAAGGCCACCGAGATCAGCAACCTTGCCCAGACCGTCAAAGAACTGACGGCGGACAATGAACAGCTGCGAGCCAGCGCGGAGAAGGGGCGGAGAGAACTCGCGGCAAAATCTTCCGAGGATGAAGACAGATACGCAAGGCTCTACTATATACACGATTCGCTCAAGAAGGACTGCTTTGACGCCTGCCATAAGATATCCGGCTTGACAGAACGCATGGAGGACAAGGCCGCACTGATCAAGAAGCAACTGGCCGATTCTCACTGCGCTCTCCTCGAGGCTGCCAAAGACAGCAGCGACAAGACGAAGGAGCTTGCCAGACTCAGCGCCGAACTGCAAAAGATCAAGAGTACTCACGCGGGAGCCTATGAGAGTCTGTCGAGGAACTTCGGCATCCTGCACTCGCAGTTGAAAGAGATGAACAAGGAGAAACAGGCCCGCATCGCCAAGATTGCCCAACTGAAAGAGGACCTGGCTTCTCGACCCGATCCCGATACGTACGTGAGGCTCGCAAGTGTGGAAGAGGACTATGGGGTTCTGAAGGATATTCATGACAAGATGAAAGAAGCGCTCAATACGGCAGCCGAGGAGAATGCCATTCTCAAAGCCGATCGTGATAGGTTATCAGTAAACGAGAAGGCTTTAAACGATGAGATTGATAACCTTGAAAACGAGCGCGACAAACTGACAAAGGACCTCGAGGTTTCAACCAAGGACCTTGAAAGACTCCAAGACACACGCGACCAGATGGCAGGGAACCTCGAGAGTAAAATCAATGAGGCTAACAGTCTCAAGGATGAGCGCGATCGAGCGGCCGACAACCTCGAGGCTTTAACCAATGAGCTCAACAGTCTCAAAGATGCACGCGACAAAATGGAAAAGGACCTCGAGGTTTCGGACAAAAAAGCTTCTGGCCTTGAGAATGAGCGCGGCAAGCAGGCAAAGGACCTCGAGGACTTGGTTGAGGAGATTGCCAGTCTCAAAGACGAACGCGACCGAATGACCAAAGAGATTGAAGACCTTCGCGCGGCCAATGCTAGGCATGAGTTGTGGAAGGCGGACAACGGCAATGCCGCCAGGAAACTGTTACTGAATGGACAAGAGCTCATCAGGAATGAAGAGCAGCTTAGCGAGGCCAAGATGAACAACGCAGCCAAAAACACGGAAATCAACGAGTTGAAGGCCGATCTTGACAAGAAGAAATCAGCCATGCAAGCAATCGAGGAGCAGTTGGAAACTGCCAACAAACAAGCCGCCGAATTAGGTTCCAGCGTTAGAGATCTCAAGGCTAAGTTGGCAGCTGCCAAGCATGAAGCGGCTAAAAGCACCTTCACAATCGCTGGGCTCAAGGAGAGGATCGCGGAACTCGAGCAGGAGTTGACAGCTTCCCACAACGATACAGATGAACTGGAGTCCGAGATCGCGCAGCTCCGGGAGCAACTGGAGGCTCTGAGGCTCAGCGACTCTGAAAAGGAGGACGAGGCCTCGGCCATCCAAAAAAAGCTAAAGGACGCCAAGGCTGCTGCAGCTGCAATGGAAGCAAAGGCTGCGCTGCTCGAGAAGCAGCTGAGTGCTGCCACAAGTCGCGTCACAGAGATGGAATCCAAGATTGAGCAGCTCGAGGAGCAGCTGGAGTCTATCAAAAGCACCGCCGAGGACGACCTTGAGAAGTCCAATAATCGGGCCGCTGAGTTGGAGTCCGAGATTGTGCAACTTGAGAAGCAGTTGGAAGCTGCCCAAAACAATGCCGATGACGACCTTGAGAAATCAAACAATCAGGTCGCCGAGTTGGAATCCAAGATGGCACATCTTCAGGAGCAGCTACAGGCCACCAAAGATGCCGCCAGGGACGAGAAGTCTAAAACCGAAAACGACCTTGCAGAGTCCAAGAACCGCGCCGCTGAGTTGGATGCTAGAATTACAAAACTCGAGGAGAAGCTGCAAGCTGTCGAGCAAGAGAAATCGCGCCTCGAGTATGAGCTTGCAAAGTCGAACGACCGTGCCGCTGAGCTGGATTCCGAGACTGCAGGGCTCAAGGAGCAGTTGAAACAGCAAGACGAAAGCATTCGCGACCAACGCGTCAAAGTGGACGAGGCCACTAAAACCGCGGCAAAGGCCACTGAGGACCTCAACAACCTCGAAAACGAGCGGCTAAACGCCGTGAACCGCCTGGAGGAGACGGACAGAAAATTGCAACGTGCCAGGAGACTGTGCTTCCATGGCGAGGAACTGGCCAACTCACTACAATGCGATCTCGACATGGCCGAGAAGAAGCATGCAGAAGACCTGGCCGAGAAGCAGGCTGAGATTGATGGACTGAACGGCAAAATCGCCGCCCTGGAAAAAGAGCGGATGGATCCCGAGTATGTCGCCAAATTCGTGAACACCATGGAAAGCGGCTCCGACAACCTAGAGCAAGCCAAAAACCGGGCAGAGGAAGCGGTTGTCGCCAGAGATGAACAAATCAAGGAGTTGGGAGGAGAACTCGAGACCACCAAACAGATCGCGACTGACATGGGATTGCAGCTTTACGATATGGAAAACGAAATCAAAGATCTGCAAAAGTCACGAGACAAGAGTGATGCCGCATACCGCGAGAAGCTTGACCTGATGACGAAGATCCGCACTAGGCTTCAGGAACTCCTCAAAAAGGCCAACGACTGTCAAGCCTCGGTTGAACAAAAAGTCGCAAATCTGAACACCCTCCTCCAAGAATCTCGAGATTCTGCCGCCAAAGCAGGGCAAGAGCTCGATGGGTTGAAGGATGAGCTGAAAGAGTGCAGCGCGAAACTCTTGGCGGAGGAGGCAAAAAGTGCAAGACAGGCTGGCCAGATCACGGAACTGGAGAAGGACCGAGCCCAAGATTGCGAAGTCAACTTGGCCAACGTGCAGCAACTGGAAGCGGATATCCGACAGCTCCAAGACGATGTTGCAAAGCGAGCAGCCAAGGAAAAGCAACTCGAGGACCTGGTGAAATCCAAGGAGGAAGAGATCAAGACTCTCGAGGCGGACAAGTCACAGAGCGACGAGCAATCTCAGCGAATCTTGGAGCTGCAGAAATCTCTGGCCGAAATAACCGAGCAGCAGACCCAAAATGGCCAAGCGAGTGTGGCCGCTGCGCAGGAACTACAAACCAAATTGGGAGAAACCAAGGCTATGAACGACCAACTTGTCAAAGACTTGATGCAACTTACCGACAAGGCCGCAACTTGGGATGTGAAAGAAAAGGACTTCAAGGATCTGATTCAACTTCAAGTGCAAACCGTCAAGTCCCTCCAGGACCAGCTCAAGCAGACCATACTGCAGTACCGCGCCATCGTGACACGCTCAATGGGAGACGCGGCCGTCATTCAGAATCTAAGGAGCGACACATCCAAGCTTTGGTCGGACTTGGTCGATGCGACCAGAGAGAACACAAAGCTGCGACAGAAGCTCAAGGATTTGGGGGGACAACCGAAAGCCGAGGAGGAACTCTGCTATACTTGTGGTCGTGTTTGCAAGTGTCCCATCGCTGTATCAGAGGCTTCGGGCTTCTTTGACCAGTGGTTGCTCGTCTTCATGGCAATCTGGGGCTTCCTGGAAATGATGCCAGAGAACACCAAGATGGCACTTCTCTACTTGTTGGGCCTGTTGGGACTCCCGGGTCGGTGCTGGAAAACCTTTGTCAACGGCGCGAAATCTCGGTACGGAAAACGGTACTCGTCCAAGGGGAAGGCCCGGGCCGCGGGGGCTCCTGGCGATCAGGACTGGGACTGGCCGACACTGCCGACGGTTCCTCATGCTGCCATGGTGTACTGCCTCATCTTTTGGGGCACGGTCCTCGCTTTCCTCATCTCTGCCATGAGTTTCTGGGCCACATCGGTGGAGAGGCACCTCTGGCTCCATGCAAATACCAACACCAGGGCCTACTTCAACTTTGGAAGACGAGAAGGTGCTCCCGGTGCGTGCTTGGTACCTCAGCTGTTGCCGATCGACTATCGGTTCGTGTACGAGCCGACCTATGGTAACTTTTGTGGATTTGTGGAAAGGCAGACAGGGTACGCTCTTTGTTGAGATGCGTGTATTTTTTTTATTTTTATTTTTCCTTTCTTTGTTCTTTTTGTCTGTTATATTGTTATCTTGTTTTTGCACTTGGTGTTTTTTTTTTTTTTTTTTGGGTGTTGGGGTTGTGCAAGACCGGTAAAGTTATGGTGTATGTTTTTTGTTGATGCTCTTACTGTTCAGCTTATGCAATATTTCTTCTTTCTCTCCTTTTTTTTTGATTTTTGTTCTATTTTAGTATTGTGAGTTGGCGTTAGTGTGATGAATACCTAATTGACTTCTTTGATCATTGGAAAGCATTCGATGACGACGATATTGCTTTCTTTCCTCACTGCTTGGTTTGTGGTGAAAGCCAAGCCTCTAGCCAAACGTGAAGAGCGTTCTCGGCCCGATCTTATGTCACCTTTCGGGTCCAACCTACCAATGACAGTTCACGGAGCACGCCAGAAAGGTCTTGGACAAACCACAAAAGTCCTGTACGTCCAAACCTTGATCTCAATGCAAGCTTTTAGTCTACCATGTATGCCGTCGTCCCACAGCCTGGATAATGTATGATGACTGTAATTTTCTTTTTAATGTTTTTTGACCTTGTTCTCCTTCCGTTGGTTGTGCGCCGTCTGTCACCCCTTTTCCGAACATTCCGAGCCCTGTCTTTTTTTTTTTTTTTCTGAGGGTCCATGATGTTATCCCGATGATGTGCAACCAGGGTGTATGCTTGTTTGTACCCCCCACAAGGTGGTGGTGACTTGATGAGATCGACAGGACCAGGCGACCATTTTCAGGTACGCGACCGGTCAAACCAATGCTGCATGCCTTGTACATACATAGTAGGGAGTAATGGGTGGGTGTTTTTTTTTTTTTTTATGCGCTAGACACATACACAGTTACTGCGTCCTGCGGGCCGGGGAAAATCAATCTTGATCTAACCATCCAATGTCGATGTATTTTTGGGTAGCATCCCGTTTTTTTTTTTCTGTGCTGCTTTTCTAAAAGTTGTGAGGATAAGTGACGACGCCGGAACGGAAGTTGAGATCAGATATTTTTTCTGGTGGTAGTGGTTTGGTCAATAGATACGAAATGGGGAAAATCGATGGCGAAAAAAAAAAAGGTTTGGTTAAACCCCGGGTAAAAGCAAGTGGAAGACTACAGTACCTACCAGGTACCTTCCATCCCTATCAGGTAAAAAAGTTTAGCATGGACGAATCTTCGCATAGTAGTTAAGCGCCTTTCACTTCCGGTTTTGGGAGGTACAAGCAAAGCAAGCAAATTAAAAGGCAAGTCGACCCTAGCGCAGGTACTGGGGAACACAATGAGTCGTGGGTGACAATTGAACAATTTTTGGTTTGTCCAAGATAATACCATGCTTAAATTGATTTTAGCATTGAGTTTTGCTAACTGTTGAAGATATGTCTAAGTAAAATG
Organism: Pyricularia grisea; assembly: GCF_004355905.1. Classification (NCBI taxonomy): domain Eukaryota; kingdom Fungi; phylum Ascomycota; class Sordariomycetes; order Magnaporthales; family Pyriculariaceae; genus Pyricularia; species Pyricularia grisea. Next base: position 818,025 of record NC_044975.1, read on the forward strand.
AGAATAAAATACTTGGAAGAAAAAAAAAAAAATAGAACGTAACCCGGTAGAATGTTTCAAGATAAAATGTTCCGAAGAAAGCCATCCATCGTTCATGTCATCGTTGGACCGAACGTGCTTTAAAAAAAGGGCCACTACAAATTGGTTTGATTGACAGGGGTGCCCCGCCTTCCAACGTTCACCACGATAAGCCTGGACCAGCATTGTTTAGCGGGGGGAGCAAATGACGACGATAAACCCCGCGCAATAATCGGTCACTCCTTTTCTCATCGAATGGGGACTGCGGTAGTGGTGTCATGAAGGTCTTGGAACCTTGTCTAGTTTCCTGGGCAGCTGAGAAATCCGGAAGGTCGGGAACTCTCTTGCTGCAACCTCAAGGCACAGTATTTGAGGCATTTTGAAATTTCTGGAAGCTTTTTTCCCCCTGCGACAAGGGCCCGATGCACGGAAACAAAGCCGAAAGCAAACATTCGCTTCGCCCATTCAACGCAATTCCACCTTGGCTGACTGGTTGGGTGCCTTACCTTTTTTTTTTTTTTTTTTTGTTATTTTACCGCAAATTCAAACATCACTACTCCGCATGCTTTACCGGTAGTTTTCGCCCAGAGATGATCCCAGTCTGCATTCGAATCCTAGGAAGGTTTACTTTGGGGTTATTTCAGAAAATTATGATGCGCCTCTCCAGTTGCCTTTCTGGTTGTACATGATCGTATCCATATATCATGGGTAAACAAACATCATCCCTCCACACTAACAGGAGTAAACAACAGCACAGCCCCCTGCTTCTATCCCACGAGCCGAGAAGCAAGTTCACAGTCGAGGCCGGCAGACCGTATTTGTTATGTACCAACAAGGAAAGCGGGTAATTGATTATTGGCACATACGTACTTGGTACACACCCCGAAAGTGAGCCATGCTAGGTAATTAACTTACTCTTAGATGCGAGCAAGGCTACCCAATCTACCTCCCTAGGTAGCTGTTATTTATGACTGTAGCTACCCTTACCTGCCTGATCCTTTTTTTAAACTTGATAGTTTTTACGTCCCTTCTTTTTTATCTTTTTTTCTCTCTCTCATCACTGTAAAACATTATCTATTTTCTTTTCCAACCGAGACCAATCGCTTGCCTTCGTCGCCCTCCTTGCTAGGCCTGGCCAGGCTTACTCCCCCTCTTTCAATAAAACAAAGACTAGGCAACTTACCTTACCTTCTTAGGTAGCTTCGGATACGGATATTTTGCCTTGTCTACAAACCCAGACTAGACACACACATTCGCATTTAGCTCCCGCGAAGCTCCCTACCTACTTCCTGGTCTCATGTCCACATGCCACTTTAAGGAACCGATAAGACATAACATCTATACTTAGGGACCCTCACGTGCCCCTTACATCCCAAGTTATTTTTTTTATCATCATCATTATTACCTACCTAGGTACTTATCTTAACCTAGAAACGGTTCCATCCATGAATTGGTGTGTATTTTGTTTTTGTCTCCCCTTGCACCTTCACAGCCCAACCAAACAAATCCGCCCCAAATGTCTTGGTGCTCCGCCACTCGTGACACTGCTGATTTGCTTGGCATTCTTACCTTCGAGGGTGTTGATCTTTTGCTGGGTTCTTTTCAGCTCAGCCATGATCTCATGGAATACCTAAATCACCGGCCGACCGGACTAACAAAAAGACTCTATTCCTATAGTCCTTACCGCTCCGAAGTAGCGTTAACGGTCCTGCAGGGAAAGTCCTGAAAAATCGATGCGACTTTTGCTCTCCGTGGCATATTTCAGTACAGGGTCGTCCATTTATTCTCACACAGTCATTTCTTTGACAGGGCATCCTGCCGACGACAAAGAAACCGTCCTCGATTCCCTTTTGTTGCTACTGTTTTAGACGCCAGTGTCTTTTGCCAAACAGCAATCACTGTTTCCGGAATACGTCGGCCATGGCTACCGCAGTCTTACAACAAAGCGGCCCGCGGGTCTTTGGCAACCATGGAAACATAGAGGCACTGACAGCAGAAGACTTTGAGACTGCTTCCATCCACTCGATAGCTCCATCATACGGTGAGTTATTCTCGTATTTTCACCTATTCGGACGCTGGCACATGCTTGCTGCCTTTTGGCCGAAAGCGTGTTGTGGGGCGCCTCTCCTCCCTCCCTCTCTCTCTCTCTCTCCGCACCGATCTCCTCCCCCGAAAACACCGACCCCAACCCGGGATCCCCCAACCGAGATTCTCCGACTTTCCGAAGTTTAAAAAAGAAAAAGTGCTCCCAAAGCTAACTCGCGGCGAAAACCAGTCTCCGAGGCGCCGTCATACCACACCATCCCGTGCGAGGCAACGCCGGCCTACTCGCCGCCCGAACAGTCCTCACCGCCGTCGTACAGCTTCAACTCGCACCGCAACCAACGGAGGACCGCCGCCGCCTCGGCCGACTACTACGCCAACTCGTCGCGACCCAGCCTGATCCCGCCCGCCGATTCGGTCAACGAGCCGACCATCGGCCTGCCCCCGGTCCCCACGGGGCCGCTCCCGACACTGGTCCCGCAGCTCTCGGCCTTTCGCATCCCGTCGTGGTCCAGTCTCGCCACAAACAACCACAACAACCGCCAGTACCGCAACGTGGCGCAGCGGCGCGCCTCGGCCGCCGCCTCCGCATCGCCGAGGAGGCTCGAGCTCTCGCCCAGCCGCATCGCCCGGCTCGAGAGGGTCAGTGAGATTGCCGAGGCCGAGGAGCAGCGCCGCCACCGCCCGCTCGAGGACCCATACCTCGTCGGCGAGGTCGCCGCCAGGCGCGCCAGGGCCCAGAGGCTGGCGAGGGAGAACGGCGACGAGGTGCTCGAGATGGAGAACCGTCGGTGGGATCTGTTCCTTGGTGAGTCTTGTTTTCACGTGTGTGTGGTCAGGCCGCGAATGGCGAGGGAGAAAACACTAAAACTGACGTTGGTGAATTCACAGCCCAGATGAGAGACTTCCAGCCTCGCAACAGGCGACTCCTCTGAGGGTACAATAAACCCCCAAACCCCCCACGAACACGCCAACAAGATGGCGATTTCCCAATACAAATCACACGACGCAAACGAACAGATACCGGCCCAGTGCTGGCCGGGTATGAGCTGCATGGTCCAGCTAGAGTTTTGATGTCTTTCTTTTGTCTTCTGTTTCCTTTGTTTCCTTTATGCTCACCATTTCGATTCTGTCGAACCATCACCCTCGACCGGGAAAAAAAAGGGGTTTACCCTTAAGACACATATATCGTTGCATTTTCCCGGAGTCGTTGATTTGGGATATTTTCGGATTTTCTTTTTCTCTTGCATGCATGAGTCGGCGACCATCTCTTTCCTTTGTATTTTTTTCATATTTTTTTCATTTTTTTTCTTCAATGTTGGGCATTTACAGAGACCTGGCAACACACTTTTCATGTCAGCATTTTGAGGTATTCGATGCACAGAAGCTGAACAAATAGCCGAACGAGCTGAACGGTATGTAGACCGTTTCTGGCTGACGACGGAACGGGGAGTCCACCCAGATTGTTAGGACCGTACATATTAGCACTAGGCAATACGAATATGCTATGTACCATTCGTCCCGCACGTGTTCATATTGAATGACAATGCCGTAACATACGTTGTAGCTGAAATGTGCCCGGGCAGAGTTGTAAATATCGACTGCAAGATATTCGCAATCTCATGATATGCCGGGTCCGATAATGTACACTGTGAACCGTCGTGAAAGACTGCAAAGGAAATGTAGAAATAAGTAGGTAGATTCACTGTCCAAAAAGAAAACGCCGGCCAAATGCTATATTGACACTTCCCTGCACAGCAGAAACTGCTGCCATGCTCTCACCGGGTGCTGCTTCAACTAGTTCTTCGTCTCCTGGTGGAATAGTACAGGTCCATCTCTCCCATGTATGTAATATCTGTGAGGTTCAAATATAGTGGATGAAGGAGGTAGTATGAGATAGCCGACGTGTCGGAATTAGCCCTGGCTCTTGGTGTTGAGAATGAGCGCAACAATAAGCCTAATGCCCCGCAGAACATAGTTAGTATATCCGATAAATTGCGATACTTGTGCTCCGATATTCAAAAGTCAAGCAAGGAGTCATACCCATAAAGACCCAAGACCTCGCCGAAAATCAGAATCAGCACCATGCCAACGAAGATTCTGGACTGCTCCATGTAAGCCCTGACACCCTTATCCCCCACAATTCCGATGCAGTAGCCGGCGGCCAGACCAGTAAGGCCAACGGAAAGGCCGCAAGCGAGGTGCATAAAGCCTCTGAAAAGGTCGTAGCTCGCGTTTCCATTCGGAGGGTTGAGGTCCTGGGCGATCAAGACGGCGACGACGAGGGCGTAAACAGCGATGATACCAGACATAATGACAGGAATCAAGCACTAAAAGCCAGCAAGAAATTGAAGTTTTATCAGCGGTGACCGTAGCCTCAAGGATCCAGGTGACCGGCTACTGGAAGACGAAGCCAACAGGAGGCGGCTGGTGCCAATTTACCTTCATGATGAGGTCTGGCCTAAATGTTCCGACACCCGCGATACCAATGCCCGACTTGGCTGTACCGAATGCTGCGCCAGCGCCTATGTTTGGGTTGTATTTCGTCAGCACATCTTCGTCATGTGCATATCAACGGAGGAATCTTTAAAGATGCTAGGTTGGTAAGGTGGACAAAAGTTTGTGCATACATCCGAAAATCATTGCAGCCGCGATGCCGGCCTAGAGTGAAGAGATCAATCTGTTAGCTTCGAATGCATGCTGGCCGATGGGATCGACGGCGTGGGTATTGCAGCCATTCTAGCTGAGCTGGAGAGGTTGGCGATGATGCAAAGCAGCCAGCTACATTGAGGAATAACAGGCAGCTAGCTTACCATGCCGACAAAGGGCGCGAACTTGGGGGCGAGCTCCGACTCGGACGGTACTACTCCTGGCATCTTGATTTGTTGCAGCTGCGCTCGATTCGAAAAGAATTTAAGATGCGGCTGCGCGAGAAATGGTGTTGAATGTCGTCGTTCTGATGACCTTGACCAGGGCTGCGATTGATGATGCTCTAATGGCAACCCCGGACGAAGCGCGGAGGAAGCTCGCGTTTAGATCACGTGACTCGACTGCAAGCTCGACTCTTGGCAACTTGGCCATTCTGAGTCTCAGGGTCCACTCTTTGTCGTCAGGCTGTACCTTACTGGGGTACATGACATCAGATCACCTGAGAATCGAGGGCACTTGATACGAGCCCAAGGCCGTTAAAGGTTGCAATATAGTCTTCGCTTTTTGTCTTTGAAATCCACGGCATAGTTATTTCCCCACGGTCTTGAAAGCGATATGCTACATACATCTGTATGACCGTAACGATACCTTACAGATACTTGATTTAAGCTACAGGCAGACTGTGGCAGCAGAGAGCATAGCCGACGGGAGAAGGTGTCGCCTACAAGCCAAACCAATTTGCACAGTGTCTTGCCCCACTGATAACCGTCCCAACCACCAAAATCCGGAACCGTCGTTGTGTGGTTTAAACCTTCTGGTACTGTAAACCAGACTGGATGGATGGGCTCTACTGTGCGATAAGAGTTGGACCCAATTACCTACAGGTACGGTAAGGTACATTAGGGTAAGTAAGGCAGGTAATTAATGACCTAGGTACATGTAGCCAGCTTATTACATTTAGCTTAGCTAGATCTCGTTGGGTTAGCAAAGTTAAGCAGATATAGGCCGGGCCCAATAATTAACAGCAGCAATGAGCGCCTTTGCCTGCTGTAGGATATGACCTGAGAGTTGTGGTTGGGATGGTGTTAAGCTTTGCAGCAATCCCTTTTTGTGATTTGCATTTGATCTCTGCCCGTACCTAGAGGTACGTCGTAGGTGCCTGGGCCCTGGATGAAAGGTGTGCGGGCAACCACACGACACAACCTTAAACTGGAAAAACGAGACTGTCTCTGTCTATTTACTCACCTTACCTGGCCCTGAAATCATTCCAGCGTCTTTACCCACTACCTGCTGATAATCAAGCTACTGGCGTCAAACTTGTAGAAACCGGTGACCTTCATCAAGAGGCCTCCACTCGGGCAGTCACCAATTGATTGCGCCGTTGTCCTGTCGTCCGCCCGCCCCGTCAAAAGACAGCCAGACTGTCTGCCTGCCGCTTTCTGGCAGGGTTGGCACGGAGCACCAGTGAATCTTTCCCCCTCCAATTCTGCAGCCACCGGAGAGACCAACCCAGAAACCCTCAAATAAACTGCTGCAAAGCAAATAACGTCACAACCTAAACCCCAGCCTATCGGCCTACGATTTTGGCTCTTGGAACACGGCGAGGCAAGAGGAGAAAGAAAAAAAAAAATTAGTTAAAAGAAAAAAAATTATACCAGCCCCAAGGCCACCCTAACCTTTTGACAAGGCTTCGGTAGTATTTCTTATCATTGCTCCGGCGAGCACTGGCCGAGTTGCTGCCCGCCAATCCCGGCGCTGGTGAGTCGTTTTTTTGGGCTTTTTTTTTTATTGCCCGCTCGACCGCTTCCTGACGCCCAATTCCGTCGCGACACCTCGGCTTTTAGTTGGCCTCGGTTTGTTCTGCGGTCGCCCTAATCAACGCAGACAGCCCGTTAATTTTATCGTCCTTTTCGGTCGCAGAAGTCCATCACGATGGCAGAATATCAGCAGCATCGGAGACCGGGGCCTGGCCAGGAGCAGCCACCTCGGTCACCCGATTACGGCCGATCCAACAACGACTTCCAACGCGAGGCCGCCTTTTCTAACATATTCGGCGCCGTCCCGGGCCCTGGTCGATCGCACACCATGACATCGTCATCCATGCCCCCGCCCGAGCTCATGCAGCAGCATCAGCAGCAAGCCCGAACTCAGACAATGGGAGGAGGAATGCAGCGGCCGCCCCCGCCTAGGATGCCTCAGGGTGGTCCTTACGGAGACCAACCGATGCCTCCCCGCAACAGGCCACCGATGGACGACCCTCGGATGCATCAGCAGCAAAACGGATATTATCCAGGTCCGCAGCAGCGACCACCTCCCCAACAGGTTCCATCACAGCAGTATCAACAGCAGCAGCAACAGCAACAACAAGCAAGACGCTATCCGGGCCAACAGCAACCGCCTCGCTTTGACTCTAGACCTCCGCCTCCCATGAACGGCTATAATAATGGCATGAGACCTCCGCCTCCAAGGTTTCACTCAGGAGGCGGTGGCCCTGGAGTTCCCCCGCCAGCACTCAACTCGGACTCGTACCGAACCCAGTCGCTCGCGAGTGCTCCAAGACCCCAGATGTATCATCCGCCTCCGAATGCCTACCAGCAATCGCCTGCAAACGCTTTCCGTCACGCACCTTATAATGCTCCAACCCCGAATCCGAGCGCTCCTCATTCGGCCAGGACGACGGCGCAGGGTCGCGTCGTTCCCGATAGGCATGACGACCGTGCCATGTCCATGAGCGGAGGCTACTCGTCACACGACAGAGATGCGCATCAGACCATGAGCGGACGCATAATACCGAACCGCAGGCCAGGTGCCCCGCCGACAGATACTTCTCCGACCTACCATGGTTTTGCGAATGGATATACGCCAGCTCCAGGTTCACAAACAAGGACGACCAGCATGGCTTCCTCCGCCAGTGGCAGTAATGATAGAACCATGTCTATGGCTTCAACGATAGCACCTTCCATCGCCGCTAGCGACAAGACAGACTCTAACACCTTGGTACACCGCCCATCGGTTGCACGATCCGTCGAGAGTGAGAGGCCTACGACGGCCAAGGTCCGACCACCGTTGGTATATCCTGCGCTATTGTCTCGCGTGGCCGAGTGTTTCAAGCAGAAAATCATTACTGGCGACAAGACCAAGAACGGTTTGACGTACAAGAACGCCTTTACAGGTAGCGAGGCAGTGGATGTCCTTTCGTATATTATTCGGACGACTGATAGGAATCTGGCTCTGCTTCTTGGTCGCGCTCTTGACGCCCAAAAATTCTTCCACGATGTTACTTATGAACACAGGCTACGCGACTCCTCGACGGAGATGTACCAGTTCAAGGAGACCATGACAGAAGAACAGGAGGATGCCGGAACATCGGTCAACGGTGTCTTTGTACTGCTGTCCGAATGCTATTCCCCAACATGCACCCGCGATCAGCTGTGCTACAGCATTGCCTGCCCTCGCCGCCTCGAACAGGTTTCCAGGTTGAACTTGAAGATGGGTCCAGGTCTGAAGGACGAGTCTGCTCCAGTAGTCGGCGAGGACGACATTGACCAAACCGACGAGCAGAAGCTCTGGATCAACACGGTTCCCAAAGAGATTGCCGAGCGCGTCAGCGACAAGGAGAAGAAACGCCAGGAGGTCATATCCGAGATATGCTATACCGAAAGGGACTTTGTCAAGGATCTTGAGTACCTGCGTGACTTTTGGATCAACCCCTTGCGCTCCAAAAACTCTCCCATTGCTGCACATCGAAGGGAGGAGGTTGTGCGCAAAATCTTTAGCAACATCATCGATCATCCTTCCATTCACGGCGTCAGCTCCCGCTTTGCCAAGGCTCTTACGGACCGACAACAAAAGGACCCGGTTGTCTCTAATATTGGCGACATTTTTAAGGAGTTCGTGCCTCAGTTCGAGCCTTTTATCCTCTACGGTTCCAAGCAGCTCGAGGCCAAGTTTGAGTTTGAGAATGAGCGGTCGAACAACCCGCTGTTTGCGCGATTTGTGGACGAGATTGAGAGGCGCAAGGAGTCGAGAAAACTGGAACTCAACGGCTACCTCACCAAGCCGACGACACGTCTGGCCAGATACCCTCTTCTGTTGGAGAATGTTTGCAAGTACACAGTGGACGACAGTTCGGATAAGACAGACATTCCCAAGGTCATGAAGATGATCAAGGACCTCCTGGCAAGAGTCAACGCCGAGTCCGGAAAGGCCGAGAATCGGTTTACGCTCAGGCGGCTTAACGAGCAACTCAAATTCAGACCCAATGAGAGGGTGGACCTTAGACTGACGGACGAGGGCAGAGAGTTGGTGTTCAAGAGCCAGATGAAGAAATCGCCAACCGAATCAGCAGATATCACGGCATTTTTGTTTGATCATGCCGTACTACTGGCACGTATCAAGACTGTGGGCAAGGTTGAGGAGACCAAAGCGTACCGTAGGGTTAGTAGCTCCCTCTTGTGCTTTTCTGCATGAACTTGCTTGCTGACGTTGAAGTAGCCCATTCCTCTGGAACTGTTGATGATCAAGGAGATGGAGGAAGTCATTCCCTCGTCAGGACCGAAGAGGTCTTCTAGCAGTTTATTGCCGTTGAGGAGCGCCAACACGAGCACAAGCAAGTCGGAAGGATGGCCGATTACGTTCAAGCATCTGGGCAAGGCCGGTTATGAGTTGACTCTGTACGCGACGAACCAGTCTGCACGCCAGAAGTGGCTAGAGTACATTGCCGCAGCACAAGAACGGCTTAGGGCCCGGGCAGACTTCTTGAACATGACGACGATTTCGTCGGGCTTCTTTGGCCCAGCTAACAAAGTCAACTGTTGCGTACCATATGGTAAGTGGATGCATGCAATAATCGACGGTGGAATTGTGTGGAATGCTTACATGGGTAAACTACAGACGGTGGCCGAAAGCTGGTCTACGGCACGGATACAGGCATCTTTATCTCAGACCGCCGCTCTAGGACACCAACCAACCCCAAGCGTGTCATCGAGACGCAGAACGTGACCCAAGTCGACGTGCTTGAGGAATATAACATGCTACTGGTGCTCTCCAATAAGACACTATACAACTATCCCATTTCTGCTCTCGACTCGCCTGAGCCTTCGAGCAACAAGAAGGGTAAGAAGATCCAGAGCCACTGCATATTCTTCCGGGCTGGTATATGCTTGGGCAGGCACCTAGTCTGTTGCGTGAAGTGGTCGGCCATCACCACCACAGTAAAGGTTTACGAACCAAACGACGCCATGAGCAAGACACGGAAGCAGAAGGGTTTGGGCAAGATGTTCAATGCCGGGCAGGACGAGCTCAAGGCCTTCAAGGAGTTCTACATTCCGACAGAGACGACGAGCGTGCACTTCCTCAAGTCGAAGCTCTGCGTGGCGTGTGCGCGTGGGTTCGAGGTGGTGGCTCTGGAGACGCTGGAGACGCAGTCACTACTCGACCAGGCAGACACATCCCTCGACTTTGTGGCACGCAAGGAGGGTGTCAAGCCAATTCACATCGAGCGACTCAACGGCGAGTTCTTGCTCAACTACAGCGAGTTCTCCTTCTTTGTCAATCGCAACGGATGGCGCGCTCGGCCTGGATGGCGAATCGACTGGGAGGGTACACCGCAAAGCTTTGCGCTCAGTTACCCCTGGATTCTGGCGTTTGAGCCCAACTTTATCGAGCTCAGGCATATCGACAGCGGTGCGGTTCACATTGTGCCGCACCGAAACATCAGGATGCTTCACAGCAGCACGCATGAGGTGAGTTTGGATTTCTTAGCAGCCGCCAATTTTGATCCCAGGCAGTCTAGTCATGGATATGACTGTGACTGGTGAGATAAGTACGTACCGCCACAGAGACTGGAGCTAATCAATTTCGGGACTATAGATCATTTTTGCGTATGAGGACGAGAGGGGCGAAGACGTCGTCGAGGCGCTCGACTTCTGGAAAAGTCAGCGCAGGTCCGAGGTACCGACCAGCCCGGAACGAGCGGCTGCGGCGGCGACCGCCGCCTCGGAGGCAGGACCTGTGCCGAACCACAGGTAGTTTGTTCTGGGGAGGATGCGTTGAGTGTTTTTATAGAAAGGGATTGACGTCGCATTTTTTTGTTTTTTTATCTCAACAGCGGGTTCATGTGGCTTCTCTGATTCAATTCACCTTGATTGTTTTTTTCAACTTTCTTTTTCTTTTTTCTTTTCCGGCCCTTTCTTCCATTTTAATACCTTTTTTGGTTCATGTGGCCTACTTTTTGCATGTAAACAAGGGTCTTTTTGTGCATCTCTTCTTTCCCGTTCTCTGTTTCTTTGTGGACGTAAATTGAAGAGGAATCGAGTTTGAGAGATGAGCGAGTTAAGGTCTGGCACGTCCAGCTTTTGTTTGTTTTTTTTCGTGACACGAGAAATTCTTGTCGACCTGCAGGTTGGGGAGGGCGGGTTCTTTTACACCATCGTTTTGTTACTGTCCGAGGGATGGGGAGACATGGATCTAAGCTGTTTATTCTCTCTTTTCTTTTTCTTGGCTGCTGGAAATTCTTCATCGTTTATTGTTTTGCCAAAATGGGGAGGCGTTTTCTTTTTCTTTTTCTCTCTTGCTTTTCCTTTTTATTTTTTTTTCTTGCGGAGTATTAAGTCAAAATTCAATATCTTGCCCCATGTGGTGTCGTTGTTTACTACAACAGAACTTGGCCTTTCGGGAAACAAGTTGACAGTCTTGCCAAGAGAGACCGAACCGAACATCTTGGCAAAACTGCCCGTCTGTTACGGGTTTAGTGGAGATTTTACCATGGCTTTCGTTGTGGGCAGTTTGTGATGGGTAGGATGGAGCCAATCTAGAATGTGTCAAAAACGTGAGGTGGTTCCTTGGCAGTCTGGAGCAAAGGTGTTCAAGTAAATTACATGGGGGTGGGTGGGTTTTGTTTGGGCAACGTATTGTAGGATCTTTTTTTTTTTTTTTTTCCTTTCTTTCAAATCTAGACCTAGTTCCAGGCTATCGGACTGCGGGTATTGAACTAGCCGTCGTCTGGGAAATTTGCAATACTCATCATCCAGTAGTGGGTTTTTTTTATCCTTCGACATTTTATGCTTCGTCACGACTAAACAAGTTGAACAAACCAAAGAAAAACAAGAAATGATCACAAAATTCCGAGTTGCGTGTTTGGTACCGACGAGAGATAGATTAAGTCCCCATTCCATCCGTCTGTTCTCGGTCAGAACAAAAGATGACTATGTGTTTTTTTTTTTTTTCTCGGGAAGCGGAGATGCGGAAAAGAGCCACACAAACCCACTTCAAATTCGCGTTCGCCAAAGGGTTCGGACTTTTGAAAGCACCACGGACAGAGAGGGAAAATATGCAGGCGGGTTATGCTTGAGTACCAAGGTACCTGGTATGCGTGTCTCCGTCTCCGTCTCTCTCTCTCTCTCTCTCCTTTTTTTAGCACGGATTTTTCGGATGAACAAAATGCGACTCTGGTACCTAACCTACTCGTAGTAAAGACCGAGCGTTTGTGGAGACGAGTTGAGGAAACAGGCTCGGGATTGTTCATCGTAGCGTTTCGCCTAGAGGGAAAGCGACGCGACGTAACATAAGCCTGTCAACGCAAGAAAAGTTGAGCAGGATTATTCTCACATTCCCACAGTGTTGTGTGCCAGGTAGGAGGTTTGTTTAGCTATTTACAAAGTACTACCGGTTGAGGGAAAAAGGGGGGGTCGATCACCCGAAGTCATTTTGGTTTCTAGCCCTAAATGTCCAAGCAATAGATTGGATCAAAACGAAGCATGGGGGTGGCATAGGTAGGTAAGAGAAGAGCACATTTAATAATACCTGATAAATGATAACGAACCTGTAACCCTTGGACTAGCAATAATTGCTAGAGCCAAAATGACCGGCTTGAGCTGGTCTCTTCTGTCCAGTCGAAAACAAGAAGTGATCTGCGGCATCTAGATTCTGGTCTATGGAGAAGACTAGAAACCGAAGGCGGGCTTTTTTAGTCGGAATAAAAAAAGATTCGTCGGCATAACTCGCTGATCGCATACACATACGATACAGTATGTATGCGATTATGTTTAAGTTGTAGTCTGGATTGCGTGGGGGGCCAAGGGGCGAGGGATGCAAACAGAAAATCTGACTGGGAATACGACGTACAGTAATACCATACCTTAAGTATACTATGTAATGGTTAAATGCAGGCAGACCCTCCTCAAAGACAGCAGTGTCGTCTAATGTTCCCTCTCATTGAGCTCTTGTTGCACGGACGTTTCGAAACTTGTATCAACCAACCGCCTCTACCGACAGGTTTCGGTAAGGTATTGGGGTTGACGGGAAGTTAAAAAACCCCACCACAATCCGTCGAACATAATCGATAAAAGAAATGATTCGGTTCTCTTAGTGAAGTGTGTAATGTTGTTATTCAAAAATGAGTCTGTCGGGTAGCAAAAAACAAAACTACCCCTACTCGTGTCTTGGGGTCTTTTGGTATTTGCTGCTTTCCCGACCGGCCCGATATCTTGAGGTGGTAGTATAAAGGCCAAAAAGGTTAGTTAGTGTTTGTTTGTTTATCTCTCCCTTCTCGGTGTGTGGGGGAGAGGTGAATTTTTTGCCTCAATTCTCTTCTCTTTTGTTCATTTGGGGAAGTAATACTTGCCGAATTTCTTTTTTGCCTCCCCGAAGAGAGAGAGAGAGAGAGAAACAAAACAGAACCCTGAGATTTTCCAAGAAAGCTATAAGCCGCCGCCGCATCGCCGAGTGGACGCCGAGTCCCCTGGCGCAACGTATCTCCTTGTTTCTGAAAGTGGAGCTTTTTTCTATTGTTTTGGCAATTTTACGTACGGCCTGCATGTGGGTTTTTGTGCCAAAAAGCATATTCTGTTTACTATACACATTGGGTCTTTCTATATTTTTTTTTTTTTCAACTCGCTGCACATATGGTCTGATGCAGAGCCGGTCGCTTTCTGCACAAAAAAAAAGGTCAGACCTAGGAAGCTGATAGGAAAACGGTTCGGATGGTGATGGGGCCAACCTTAAGTTGCTCTGAAATATTTACAAAGGTAGGTACCAAAAAGGTGATTGATTGGATGTCAAGCTAGACAAGATAAAAAATGGGCTCATGTAAGAAACTATTGGACAGCTCTTCCTCAATGCAGGTAGGCAGAACTTACCTACCGCGTACATGAAATTACTATGGAGTCCTTTGTTTGTGTGGGAGGGGCGGGTAACCAATCGATCTCGTAGATGCGACAGATGCGGACTTTTTTTCTTCTTCCCCCTATTGGTTTTCCAAGTTTTTGGGGGTGTGCCGGCAGTCGAAGAGTGGGCTCGGTTGATGCATACCGACGGTCTGGATCACCGTGCTTGATGCACAGGGCAGATCTCTCCTATTTGATGACTGCTTACAACATTGACCTTCGTTTTGAGTTGAACCAGGAACGTCGGAAAAACGTATTATCAGGAAAAGAAAAGAAAAGAAAAAAGGGAGCGGGAAAACAAATCGCGGCCAAAACACCAAAGAAGACCGCAAAGGCATGCTTGAGGTCTCTGCCCATGTTCCCCAGGTTTCTCGACATGCTGCAAGCTCAGCAAATACCCGATCGATCGATCCACTTTCTTGATCTCTTGCAGCCCTGCTCTGCTCCAAAAATGTAACCCTACTAGCTTCTTCCCCAGACTGCTATTCACAGAAATCAAAGATATCCAAAGCACAAAGTTAAAAAGGTGTCAATGTAGATGATAACGACTCGTGTAAAACAAGACTGGATGTGGTTAAGTCGTGGCCGAAGGCTGGATTGAAAAACGGCAATAATCAAAATTACGACGCAAATAAAAAGAAAAGTGGATCGGACCGGCTGGCCTCCGCGACCCTTTCCATTGGCCCCACTTCAGATCATATCTCTCCCGTTCGGGTCACAAACACACACATGGTACCTAAGACTACCTTAACCTGGTACTTACAACGTTAATATGACCTGCTTACCCTTTGCACCATCGCCTCCGACTAGCCCTAACTCTCTTTGTCCCGTATTGACTGGGTCTTACTATACGTGTATCGTTTTTTTACGGACGCAAGACTCGTGTACGTCGTAAGCCTCCCAAGACAAAGAAGAGAGAAAAAAAAAACTCTGTTTTTCTCGCTTCGTGAAAGTTAAGGCTTGGTTAGCTTGTCCTACTTTGTTCTGGCGCGTCTTTGTTTTTTTCTTTTTTCTCTCTCTCAGGGTTCGAGGGGAAACAACCAACAGTAGATTTTTTTATCTTACGTTCTTGTTTTCGCTCTGTCACGCTAATTCTGGCGTAATGGCGCTAACACAACGGGGTCGTCTTCCTTTTCCCCAACCGCCCGCGGCTCCGTGCCCCAACTTGCACCAAACCTGCTCAGCAAGGCAAATAAATCATTCTAGCTTGAGGGGGGTTTTCCAAGTTTCTATTTTGGAATTTGGTGTCTTCGTAATCGCAGACGCCAGCTTCCATCGTCTCCTGTTACACGGGCGTGCCATACTGCATAGCTCAAAAGCACAGACTCTTTATCTAATGTGTCCTTTTTTTATTCGGTCATACAACCTGGAGACCCTTGATAAAGCAATTCGTTAGATCTGGTGCCTGAACAGGCTGATCCTTGGCTGAGGAATTTTGGAGACAAGAAGAAAAGGGATCAGGGGGTTTCTAGAAGCCCAACGTTACAAGGTAACTCTACCTAGGTGAAGTATCCGCCTAGTACGGTGTAGTAGGAATTTCTGGCAAAAAAGCAACGAGCAACTGAATTCCGGCAATCACCGGCACTTGGGGAAAAGAACATTTCAAGCTGGCAACGATGGTCTCGTGACAGAATTAGTGCCATTGTGGTTATTGAAGAAGCAGAAAATTATGGAGGGCACTGGCCAAAAAAGACTTGGATGTCTCGGGATCACTCGCAATGGCCGATGAAAATTGGTGATGTATTGCATGCATGCCTACCAACTTAACACTTGACCTAACAGGGACATTTCCTGTGTGGGGAATTGAAAGCTCTTGCTTGGTTTAACCGGTACAGGTTGTTGCAGCTGTACTGGATTGGATACCAGCCAACAGTGATTGTGGTCCAAGGACTCAAACACCAACCGGCTCAGTACGGCAAATGCTACAATCCACTTTTCTTTGGGCGATTACAGGGATCAAAAAGTTACCAGAAACGGGACATGGGGAGCTAATGCACGTTCCAGGAACGTCACTTCCCCTAGCTTTGCCGGGCAATTAATGCTCTCAGCAGCAGCAGTAGCAGCAAGCACAAAAAAAAAAAAAAAAAAAAAAAAAAAAA
>NC_044975.1:834237-836906 GCF_004355905.1 Pyricularia grisea
GAAAAGGGCAAAAAAGAAAAGAACACGGCCAACGTCAATCCATTCCACTCCTCAAACACTTGGACGAACTTGAAATGGCAAGCAGCAAGCAGCCGCAATAGTCCGCTTTCGATCGATCCCGCCACAGCCCGTGATCTGATGCTTCCCTGTTCCTTACTTGCTCTGCCTTTCCCCATGGTTCAAATACCCTCGTCCTCGCCCACCCACACTCTCACACACTTTTTGTTCTGGCCCCCGACACTTTCAACTTTCCCCATGTCTATCCGACTTACAAAACCAAATACCAACTAAAGATTGCATCTCAAGGGTCTGGTTCGTGTCGCCAAGAACAAGTCTCAAGTCACCTTCCCACCATCCCCAAGAGATCAGCCAAAGCTTGTTACTGCTTGACAACAAAAACAAGACGCAGTCACCACTTCGGTCGCGGATATTATTCTCGACAAGAACTTCTTTCAACGCAAAGACCTACTACCTAGGCTCCTAAAACCAGTCTCTTTTTCGACAACAAATCACACTCAACCAAAACAAAACCACACGACACAATGGCTTGCTACTGCGCAAACTTTTACGTACGTGTTATCTTCTTCCATCCCTTGAAGCAAGACCTCGATGATGTGAAAAAACTAGCGCTAACATTCCTTCATCAACTAATAGGGCAGCATCAACTGCCACAACCAGGTTACCCGCTTTGGCGATAGGTGCAAGCTTTGCATTGTAAGTCCACTTCTTGGTCACCGTCAGAATACCGAACCGAAAACTAACCACCCACTCATCTTAGGCCCTCAAGTCCGGTGCATCCATGTCCTCGGGTCTCCTCTCCAGCGACTCGGAGTCGTGGTCTCAGCCCGTCTCCTCCAGCAGCAGACATCCCAAGCGTCAGGACTCGTATGGCAGCAGCGGCAATAGCAGTGGCAGCAGCAGGCCAACGAGGGGCGACGCACGCTACAGCAGGAAACAGTGACTCCCAAACTTCGCCAAGAAGCTGATTTGCGGACAAGATGGATGATGCAACATATCACCCAAACAAGCCAAAGTACGAAATCATAAAAAAAGAAAGTCTGCAGACTAAAATGCAACATCAAGGGCACGAATCGATAACCTAGAAATCCGACAAGGTGGTGCCGGCTTGATCATACTTTTTTGACTCATCCATTGCGGCAAGCGGTCGCGGGATGATGTCTTTTACCTCACTAACAACCAACTCTACCACCTCACAACACACAACTCAGCTGAAAACAGCAACAAAAACACTTGTCCTCCCAAGGCATTAGTCATTTAGACGCAGAATCATGTTTCTCTCTTCCAACTCTCTCTTCTCTGTGGTACCACCTGGTGGCGGGCTCCACGAATTTTACGACTTACTCACTTTTAAACCCGAAAAAAATCCAAGCCATCTTTTACTATCCCTCTCACATGAACGGCAGGGCTGTAGGGGCGTTTTGATGCCATTTGTCACTTTTTTTTCCTTGGCAGGTTGCATTTACTTGTGGAAGGAATGAGTACCAGCAGTTTTCCTCTGGGCTTGACTGATCTATTCCTGGATGGTGTAAACGAAACCCAACGACACCCCCTAATTTGACAGTCAAAAGCAGACCAGATTGTTGTTTTTCTGTTGTTGTTTTTTCGGCTTTTTTTCAGTTTACCTGTTTCTTTTTCAACGCTAGAGGAACCAACCACCGGGTTTCCTTCTGTACAATTGTCTTGGCACCCGAGGTGTATTGAACACCTGCCTGTAAATTATAGATCAAAAACAAAGAGACGACGCGAATGATCGACGAAATTTGTTCACCCATGAGATAGATGCACAGTGACAATTTAGATACTGTTACGTGATTGGATGGTTTTGGCGCAAAGGTTCAATTGTTTGCGGGGGATCGACCAGGCAAGGAACACTTGTGCTCAGCTTTGGCATCAATGGCAACCCAGCTTTGGCATTGAGCCCAAAGCAACGTAGCCACGCAAGCAAAGGACCCATATTGGGGGCGAGAAGACTATCAAAGTTGTCCCAGGACGAGACACAAGCTTTAACGATGGGATGAACGGGAATGTTGATCTTTCCTTTTTTTTTTTT
Organism: Pyricularia grisea; assembly: GCF_004355905.1. Classification (NCBI taxonomy): domain Eukaryota; kingdom Fungi; phylum Ascomycota; class Sordariomycetes; order Magnaporthales; family Pyriculariaceae; genus Pyricularia; species Pyricularia grisea. The sequence goes on from NC_044975.1 coordinate 836,309, forward strand.
AACTCTCCCTAAACATTAGTGCCCCCCGCTTCCTCAACAGAACTTTTTTTCTCTTTCTCTATTTTCCTCTCCTTATCTTCTTTGACACTATTTGCGGGGATGAGTGGGATGGGACTGTATTGCGCGTTCCAGAGACGATGATAGACAATGGTAGATTTCTTGTATTTGTCAGAGATATGGACAAAATAATTAAATACCTCAAGGTTAGTGTGACATGAGCCGGGTGAACATGTCCGGCCTGCGCGGCTTTTTTATTTTCTTTCTTTCTTTTGCGGGGTGTTGATGTTGTGCTTGCTGTATTACTTACTTACTGTACTGCCGTATAGGTGGTATATTGGGTACTTGATAATTTTATTATCTTCCTATTCGCCTTTGGGTCGGAATAACAGGAAAACGTCTCTTTTTGGTTACCCAATTTTGTGATACGAACCAGCCAATAAAATGATTTCACAGCGTAACTTTGTTTCCAAAGATGGCTAGGCTGGCTTATCCGAGGTAACCCTTCAGTAATATCTACCTTTACGTGGTCGATACCTATGAATAGCGAACCGGAGCTGAAGTGTGTATATTATCAAATACGATTTGACGGGGGGGGGGG